>NW_010188765.1:0-1346 GCF_000695765.1 Mesitornis unicolor
GGAGCTTGGGTCCCTCCCAAGGGTCAATGGTGAGAGACTGGGTCCCTCCCATTGGCCAACAGTTGGAGCTTGGGTCCCTCCCATTGGTAAAGGGTAGAGGGGTTGGGTCATCCCCATTGGCCAATGGTAGCGGGGTTGGGTCATCTCCATTGGCCAATGGTAGCGGGGTTGGGTCATCCCCATTGGGCAATGGGGGGTGATGGGGTTGGGTCCCTTCCTGGGGTCAATGGGGTTGGAACTTGGGTCCTTCCCATTGGCCAATGGTGATGGGGTTGGGTCATCCCCTTTGGTCAGTGGTAGAGGGGTTGGGTCATCACCATTGGCCAAGAGTAGAGGAGTTGGATCATTCTCATTGGCCAGCAGTGAAGGAGTTGGGTCATTCCCATTGGCCAACGGGGTTGGGGCTGGAGCTTGGGTCCCTCCCATTGACCAATGGGGTCAGAGCTTGGGTCATCCACAAGGTCAATGTGGTTGGGGTTGGAACTTGGGTCATCCCCATTGGCCAACAGTGTTGGGGTTGGAGTTTGGGTCCCTCCCATTGGCCAATGGGGTTCGAAGTTGGGTCATCCCCAAGGGTCAATGGAGTTGGACATTGGGTCCCTCCCATTGGCCAACAGTGTTGGGGTTGGAGCTTGGGTCATCCCTATTGGCCAACAGCGGTAAGGATGGGCCATCCTCATTGGCCAGCGGTGTTGGGGTTGGAGGTTGGGTCCCTCCCATTGGCCAATGGGGTCGGAGCTTGGGTCATCCCCAAGGTCAATGGGGTTGGAGCTTGGGTCCCTCCCATTGACCAATGGGGTCAGAGCTTGGATCCGTCCCATTGCCCAATGGGGTCGGAGGTCAGGTCATCCCCAAGGTCAACGGGGTTGAGATTGGGTCCCTCCCATTGACCAATGGGGTTGGGGTTGGAGCTTGGGTCCCTCCCATTGACCAAAGGGGTTGGAGGTCGGGTCATCCCCAAGGTCAATGGGGTTGGAGCTTGGGTCAATGGGGTTGAGATTGGGACCCTCCCATTGGCCAAAGGTGTTGGGGTTGGAGCTTGGGTCCCTCCCATTGACCAATGGGGTTGGAGCTTGGGACCCTCCCATTAACCAATGGGTTCGGAGGTTGGGTCATCCCCAAGGTCAATGGGGTTGGAGCTTGGGTCCCTCCCATTGGCCAACGGGGTTGGAAGCGTGGTCCCGCGCCCCACCCACCTTCATCTCCTCCATCCAATCGGCGAGGTGCTCCAGGTCCCTCAGCATCCTCTGCAGCTCCAGGTGCAGCTGCAGGCGCTGCCGCCGGGCGCCCAGGAGGCGCCGCAGGTCGTCCCACAGCCGCACCACGGTGTCGCGCCGCGCCAGCAC
>NW_010188766.1:0-5706 GCF_000695765.1 Mesitornis unicolor
ATTCTATAACATAGCAGTGTCACACAGGTTCAGTATTCCATGTTTGTTTAGGCAGGGCACGGCTGCAGCACACCACAGATCACTGGAGAAGGTAGAGGCACGTGGGTTGTTACGGTCACTGTGTTGAGTGTGAGATTTGCATCCTTGCTTTTAGCTGAGTTTTGTACATTTCCTCCTTAAGGACAAGTGTAAAGAACATGTGAGACATGAGATTTGGAGCCATTGACCTCGCCAGTGACAACACATCAAACATTTAGCGGGATGACGCCTTTATAAAGACAGTGAAAAAAGAGACGTGAAACAATGAGGGATGAGGCGGAGAGTAGGAGATGGGGTTTCTGATTGAGTGCTGGTTACCAAGACTGTGGGGTTTAGGGGAATATCTTTTTATTTTCTGTGCCTTGGTTCAAACAGTCTTTAAACAGGCAAGATGAAACATTTGTTTTAACTGTCCTGGGGACAAGGGAGTATTGCTGTCTCTGGAAGCATCTGACTTGGAGTTATCACTGATTTCTCTGAAGATTAAAATGTTCTTTTCTTTAAGCTATTTGTTGTCAAGCAAGGACTTGAGTGCCTCTGGTCACTCAGGCCTTGGGTAGTGACCCATTCCTGAGGCCAGTGCTGCAGACAACTCTGTGCTGTTCGATCCGACAGCGGTCGCTCCTCTCTCCTCCTTCCACCCAAAAGATGCTTCAGGGAGAGAAAGGCACGGAGAAACAGAGCTCTGAAAGGGTTGTCTCAGTTCCCAGCAGTCACATCGTGCTCATCGAAGCCAGCCAAGTGGAACTGGTGACACTCACCAGAGGAGCCTGCTCTAAATTAAGCAAATCAGCCGAAATTTGTCAACAAGAACTGGATGCTCCAGACTGCTGGAGGGAGAGGTGGCACGTCTGCTTTGTCCCATGGAGGAAACCAGCGTGGAGCACAGCCTCCTAAAGTGGCTTTGCTGAGACCTGTGTTCACGTGAGCATCAAAAACCCATCAGTACCCCAGCTTAGAATCACAGAATGTGTTGGGTTGGAAGGGACCTTTACAGCTCATCCAGTCCAACCCCTGCAGTCAGCAGGGACATTGGCACCACATCAGGTTGCTCACAGCCCCATCAAGCCTGACCTTGAATATCTCCAGGGATGGGGCCTGCACCACCTCTCTGGGCAACCTGTGCCACTGATCTACCACCTCATGGTGAAGAGCTTTTTCCTCATATCCAACCTAAATCTGCCCTTTTCCAGTTTAAAACCATTCCATCTCATCCTATCGCTCCATGCCCCAGTGAACAGCTCTTCCCCAAATTTCTTATAGGCACCTTTCAGGTCCTGGAAGGTCACTATAAGGTCCCCTGGAGCCTTCTCTTCTCCAGGCTGAACAACCCCAACTCTCTCAGCCTGTCTTCGTAGCAGAGCTGCTCCAGCCCCTGATCATCTTTGTGGCCTCCTCTGGCCCCACTCCAGCACTTCAATGTCCTTTTTGTGTTGGGATCTCCAAAGCTGGACACAGCCCTGCAGGTGGGGTCTGAGCAGGGCAGAGTCCATCGTTCTGTCTTGGACAGCCAAATGTCCTCTGGGCCAGTGTGAGGACCAGGGCCTCACTGAGTGCCTTGAACAAGAAGCTGACAAGATGTATGGGTACAAAACAAGTAGAGAAGGAGAGTATGAGTGTTTTACAGAGGGAATTACTCTTGGTTTTGAGTGTCCTACCCATCCTTTTTTGCATTGAGGCCACCTTAACCTGTTCTGGATAACGGGACAGAGATTGACTGGGATGGCTGTTCATCATATTTACATATTTTTTATATCTATTTTAGTGCAGTGGGCAGAATAAGGCGGCTTTAGTGTGAATTGGTTACTCTTGCTTTTGAGTGTCCTTTTGAGTGTCCTTTTTTGCATTGAGGCCACCTTAACCTGTTCTGGATAACGGGACAGAGATTGACTGGGATGGCTGTTCATCATATTTACATATTTTTTATATCTATTTTAGTGCAGTGGGCAGAATAAGGCGGCTTTAGTGTGAATTGGAGTCACTTTTCCCTGTCTGGTCTCGTAGCTGACCAGAGTCAGGTGTGTTTGATATCTCTGTCTTTCTAAAAAAACCCTCTAGAGGTAGCAAGAGGTTAAATTTGCCAGGCAGGGTATCTTGTCCTTGGGCAAGGTACATTATGTCTACTTGCAGTGATTTCTCCTTGACTCTAATACATTTGCTCAAGATACTGTGGAGCTGCCTGGGGATTTGATCTGTAGGCACTGAGAGCAGGGTAGAATAAGCCTGCACGTCCTAACCCAACTGCAGTGCTTGTTCTGTTTTCTGCTTCCCCTCTTCCCAGCTCGAAAATAATCTGTCTTATGTGCAAGCTTTATCATGCATTCACTGCATCCCATCCTGGAGAAAACCACATGCCACTTGTGACTTGGGGATCTTTCGAGATAAAAGAGCCCTGTAACAAAATGCTTTTAGTGTATACTATTTCATTATAATTACCATTTTTTTTTATTTGGGTCCTAAGCAAGAATTTAATCTAATTTTGATCATCCAGAGGTTTTAAACCTCTTCAGCTCCTGTTTCAGCTTGCATGAGTAATACTCCTATCTCCTTTCCCTCATATTCCCCAGCAAACCCTGTTGGCAGAAAACAGCTTCTCCACTGTACCCTATTTGTAGAGCTATTGCCAGGATGACATGAGACAGTGCGTTACAGACCAAACACCAAAGTATGGCTGACTTTTTCTGCAAAGAAAACACCCCCCATGGCATTTTTTGGAGAGGAGAAACACTGGCATCTTGCTGATGCTCTGCGCTGTTCAGAGGATCACCTTTAATCCCTACAGATCACTTAAAGGAGGATCCTAAACAATGTCTCTTCCTCCCTTAAGGGGCTCTTGCCAAGTATGCAGAAGTGGGATGGGAAAGAAAAAGAGCCAGAAAGGACCTCAGCCAGTTGCAGGTTTCCTTAAAAATAATTAAAATTTGAGATGTGATCCATCAGAAGCTGGAAGCACCTTTCTGACTCAGACAACCACATCCCTCTTTGATGCTGCCTTGAATTTAAATTGTTAATAAAGAGTGGGAAACAGGTTGCTGTGGCTTACCTGAAAAACTGTTGCAGCCAGTGTGAATCTCAGCTGTATATCTGTCCGAGATACATAGAATCATAGATTGTACTGGGTTGGAAGGGACCTTTAAAGCTTATCCAGTCCAACCCCTGCAGTCAGCAGGGACATTGGCACCACATCAGGTTGCTCACAGCCCCATCAAGCCTGACCTTGAATATCTCCAGGGATGGGGCCTGCACCACCTCTCTGGGCAACCTGTGCCACTGATCTGCCACCTCATGAGGAAGAACTTTTTCCTCATATCCAACCTAAATCTGCCCTTTTCTAGTTTAAAACCATTCCCCCTCGTCCTATCGCTCCATGCCCCAGTGAACAGCTCTTCCCCAAATTTCTTGTAGGCACCTTTCAGGTCCTGGAAGGTCACTATAAGGTCCCCCTGGAGCCTTTTCTTCTGCAGGCTGAACAACCCCAACTCTCTCAGTCTGTCTTTGTAGCAGAGCTGCTCCAGCTCCTGAGGAACTTTGTGGACCCGCTCCAACAGCTCCAAGGCCTTTTTTTGTTGAGTATCCCCAGAACTGGACACAGCCCTGCAGGTGGGGTCTGAGCAGAGCAGAGCAGAGGGGCAGAATCCCCTCCCTGGCCCTGCTGGCCACACTTCTTGTGATGCAGCCCAGGCTGGGGTTGGTTTCTGGGCTGCAGATGCACATTAGTGGCTCATGTCCAGCTTCTCGTCTATTGGTACCCCTTTACATCCTGCATCCAGACATTGAACGTGGAAGAGCCACTAGGGTTTGTCTTTAGTTGTTTGGAGAATAACCTTAATTCTCTGATGTTGATAAGGAAATCCTTCTGGTGTTCCTTTGGGTGTCCATCAGTGACAAGTGCCGTAAAATACGGAGTGCAATAATGACAATTACGTGTCTAATTGATTATTTAGTTGTGTCCACTTCCATTGTGTATAAAACAACTCAAAGAGAAAAGTGCTGGGTACAATAACAATATATGTATGATCTTCTAAATGACTGATGCGGATTTAGCACTGGTGATGCTGTATCCAGACAGATGGGAGGATGTGAGTGTGTCGGGTCTGCAAGAAGAGGTAAAATATCTTCTACTGAATCAACAGATAGATTAGAAAAGAAATGGGCACCCAGTTTTGTGTAGAAGTCTCGTTGTGAGACCTCAAAAGAAACAGCAAAATCCCAGTTAAATACTAGTTAGACAAAATTATTGTTCTTCGTTTAATCTAATTAAGCCTTCAATTTAGTGAGAAAAGAAATTAGCATCTGAAAAGCAGAGAAGGGTGGTAGAAATAGCGGAGGAGGGAGGTACACACACATTGTGGGAGAGAGAGAAAAAATGTTTTCAGTGCCAGTGCAGAAGGGAGATGCCATCTGCATAGCTGTATGACCATAAAACCAATAGCCCTGTATAGTTCATGGTCTTTAATTTCAGTGAAAACAAGGATTTTCAGTTCTCCAAATTGGTTTTGAAGATATTTCCTACATTTGCAGCAAGGGGCAGAAATGAAAAATCCGAGGGTTGTTTTCTGTGGAAAACGTTCCTCCCATCAGCTCCGTTTGTGATCTGTTTTAGTTCATTTTGTGGTGGAGCTGTGGTTTTGGGCTAGCTGTGCAGTTTCCATGAGGACGTTTGGTTCCCTGGATGAAATGCACTGTGTTTTGGAATGATGGTGCGGAGGATCCAGGGCTTTGTATGGATGTCTTGTAGAGCGGCTACAGCAGATCTTGAGTTTCTTCCCAGAGAAACAAGGCAAAACGCAAAGTGCCAAGGTCTGGTTTCATTTGTCATTTCTTGGTGTGCAGAAAGTTTGCTGGAAGAAGTGATCGTTTTGGCTGGACTATTGGGCTGCTTGGGAGCTGGGGGCACAGATTTTAGGAACACTGCTTTCAAGACAAGGTCTTCATTTAACACAGCTTTTAATCCTTTAATAATAAGCTATAAATTCCAGTGTGGGATAACATTTGATGCGCAAGAAGCGTTGAGGTGCTGGGAGATTTCTTTTAGTACTGTAGTGTGGTTTTTCAATGACAATACAATTGCTGTCTCAGAAACTCTTAAGAAGCGCTGGGATGGGATTATATCGAGTGCTTTCCACATACAAATGTATTTTAAGAAGTGCCACAGAAGTCATTCAAAGACATCAATAACGATTTATAAAAACACCTAACTGGACACGCCTGGCAGAACCGCCGTCTGCAGGAAGCGATGAATGAAGATCCATAAAGAATTGAAATGAATTGTTGATCTCTTGCTACTTAAATGAGATTCACAAGAAGGTTGCTGATTTTTGCATGAAAAGTTGACCTTGTCCTGAAACCAGATAAATCTCTCAAGTCTTTCTGCCCATTGGAATTGTTTTTTTGGAGTTGTGCAGGGGATTTATTTGGTGCTCGGTCAGGCTGTTTTGCTGGAAGTAGCGTAATTAGCTGAAGTTGGGGATCCCAAAGCACTCATTTTGCTGTAACCTTTAAGCTAAAGAGTGTTTGGACTAGGTTAATGTTTGGACAGAAGCCTTAAAACCCCAAAGTTGGAGCTGTGCAAGAACTGAGTGGATGGCATTTACCTTTTAGAGTGGGGCTGCACTGGTGTTTTGGCATGGTGTTAACATAGAATTCACAGAATCACAGAATCACAGA
>NW_010188767.1:0-54839 GCF_000695765.1 Mesitornis unicolor
CCCAGCGAGGTCCCAGCCGGGAAGCTGCTGGGGCCTGGTTGTGCGATGCAACAGTAAAGGAGTTCAGATGGATGGAGGTTTGCAAGGCACACATGGCACACTTTTACAACCTCATGTTTTGTGGTAAAACAGATCCTAAAGAATCACTGAAAGCTTTGTCATTTGGTAGTCAACACATTGCAAATCAGAAAGTTTTCTTGGTTACAATAGATGACCTTGGTGTCAATTTTGGAAGTGATCAGATCTTTTCTAGACACAGTGCATTTAAAGGAACCCTAGTATAGAGCGAGCAAGAGCTTAAAAAAAATGGTTTAATTGGAGAAAGAGTGAGATAGAGGTCATGGGCACAAAGTGAGAAAACCTGACATGAATCAAATGAGAGCTGGGTATGCTGGAGTAGAGAGACTGCAGGAAGCACAGGGTGCAAAGTAAATCCTCATTACACTGAGACAAGAATTAAAGGGTAGAGCTGTATCTGAGAATTAGAGATGAGAAGTACTGGACAAATAAAGCTTCAGAAATGAAGGTGGCAAGAGTTTTTCTGGATTCTGAATCTGGAAGTTTCTGAGCGGAGGAGCAATACACTCTCAAGAACAAACAAATCATTGGAATTAAACACACCACCAGAACTAATACTCAGAGTTTACTTAACAGATTGGCTGTAGCTGGAGACTGTGTTTTGCAGAAGAATCTTCCTGTGGTGGTGCAGAGAATGGCCTTTGCAGCCAAACACAGATTGTGGTATCTCAGGTAAACCGGCAGCCAGGTCTGTTAATGCGCCTTTTTCTTCCAGGTTGGGATTTCCTTTTTCCACTGTAGATGGGAACCTCTAAAATTATTTGAATCTGTCACATTTAAAGTATCCTTTCCAGGACAGCGACTGACACAGACACCAGGCTCTCTCGTGATGAGACACAACAGTTCAGTTTTCTGAGGGCTGATCTGGAGTCTTGGGCTAGTCAAAGTCCTTGGGTTAAATTCAGTGTAACTGGCTGAAGTATAAAGCCTACCAGAGTAGATGATGCAGTGATGTTCTTAAATACTACACAACTATGAAAGAAAGCTGCGAAGAAGCATGAGAAGGGAACCAGGCAGACCAGCAGTTAAAAGGTCAGAGTCTCCAAATCCAGACAGAATTTCAGGTCTCCGAATGGATCCTGATTCTCCATTAGAGTGGGGTTGTCATGGTTTAAACCACGATGCTGTGGCAGTCACACAGTACTGAAATGATGTCTACCAATGTGTTTAATTGCTTTGTTGTGCAGGGAAACACCTTGAGCAACTCTCCTAAGAGCTAACTTTCATTACTGAGTTTAAAATTTAAATTTTCTGTTAATTTTCTGTTTAAATAGAAATAATAACATCCCAATAAAATGTAATCACGTTATAATGCCTGTTGCTTTCACAGTCAACCTAAATCACCTCTCCAGATTACTTTGTAATTAATGATTGAAACTGGGAAGGCTAAATGGTTTTGTGAGACTTGGGTAAAAAATGAGTGGCTGCACTGGACCTGCCCAAAAGCTCAGCGTCATTTCTCTGACAAGGGCAAAACCCAAATGTCCGTGGAAAGGTACAACGCTTTTCCACTCTGCAGCTGTCTGGAAGCTCCGGGATGTACTGAGCCAAGCTTGCCCTCTCTGTGTTCAGCACATCTCACTAGATCTCTTCCATGTCTTTGTCCAGTCTTTACTGGACTATACTGTGTTGCAGATGTTCTGAACCTTTCTTACATGGAAAATATCTTCTTTTCCTCTTTTTGGATGTGCCAACTGTGAGCTTCATCCAATACCGTGTATTTCTTGCACTGAAAGAAGCAGTGGACGATCTGTTCTTCTCCATGCCACTCACGTTTTTAGCTCTGTCATTCTCCTGCCTAAGTCACTGCTTTTTCAGACTCAAGAGTCATACTTGTTCCATAAATGAAAGCCATCTCCTGTTTCTGATTACCCTTTTCTGCCCTTTTCTGAACTTCTGTAGTTGTGGTGCACCTTTTGTGAAGTGGGGGACCAGCACTGCGACTGGTATTCGAGATGCAGTAAAATCACCACCATAATTATGACCACTTCATAAGCGTGATACTGCAGGTGTTAAAATAAGCTGCTAGTCTAGTCAACAAATCTATCAGTCTATCAGTTATTGCATAGGAAGCCTTTATTTAATGACCACATCTATCCACAATTCTTCTTTCCCAAATTACTAGCAAATCATTGGATTATTTCACCAGGCATGCTAGGTTAAACAGGACTACGGGAATTTAAAAAAAATATCTTTCCAGTTCTTTAATTATTTTCAGGCCCAGGCTTACATCCATTGAAATCAAGAGCAACAGAATTGGTCTCCTACTCTGTAACTAGAAGGGATTTAGCATTAAAAAGAACCAGTATTTATATACAATTTAAAGCTATAATTGCAACTTGAAAGTATCTTTATGCATATTGAGCTGTACTGTTCCTGATAGCTGAGATACTGTTTTTCTGTGTCTCTTTAAGATTAATAGTATCTCAGTTTCATACACAGCAATAAGTGCATGTTCCAAATCATTAATTATTTCCTGTCCCTAGGCTTGCACAGTTTTAGCTAGCGTAGACTTTTATAAGACAATACAGTAGCCTTCAAGCAAAATTCATGACTTTGCTTACCATTGCTTTGGAGTGATACTACAAAAGCAGTGTTCATAGTTCAGAACACTCAAGTGAAGTAGATGATAGCATTAGCTTGATACATCAATGGTAGCCAGAGTTTTAAATATAGAAACCTAACAGCTGGCACTGACAAATGCAGTAATTGCCCATTACAGGAATTTTGTCATTTTCCCAGGGACATCAAGCTACTGGTCAAGATGGGACAGGTGCTGCTTAAACTGACTTTGGATTCTTGATTGGTATAATGTTGGTGTGAAGGTGATGTACTTCTGCTCACTTGCGTTCTGCAGACACTTGGGAAGGAGAGGTACACTGACAGGTTGGATGTGACCCATCTGCACCGTAATCAATGCCAAAATAACCCTGTAAATTTCAAGAGGGTCTGTTCTTCAGGGAGAAACTTCACGCTTAAAAATCTGTGGGGAGGAAACCTCCAGAAATGTGCAGTGATTAAGTTCAACTCACTTCTTGGCCTTTTTTAATAGTGATTTATTTACATGGGACTGAAGCTATGTATAGCTGACATAATGCTAGATTTTCAGATACTCCACCTGAAGGTTACTAGCACTTACCACTAGCCACGTTCCAAAACTTATACACGAGTAGGGTAGAAATCACAGGTACTGACGTCATTTACAGAAACAGTTGCTCTTTCAGCCTGACACAGGACGCTGTTCAGCGAGACCTGAGGCAGCGCTGCCCTTCTGGGCACTTCGATTCAAATATTGGGACGATTGCCTGCGCATCTGGAAATGCTGCCAGGCAGTCTATTGCACAAAAAGCTGCGCAATAGATGCTGATCACTCACAGAGTGCCCTGTGCTGGCAGAAAAAGTCATGGATCTGTCACTTGAGGAGAGGTTCCAGAGCAAACTGGTCCCCAGTAACCATGTTGGTGTTTCCCAGTACAGATTGGTAAGCAGGACTACAGGAAGAGTCGCAATCTGGCCGCTGCCTTGTGCTGACATCTGTTCCCATCAGCTCCTGTTGCTGATGGGTACGTTCAGCCTAAAAAGGATCTTAGGAAAGTTTTCTCTTGATCTCAATGGAAATTTGGAATTTAGATCCTTCATGGGAATTCTGAGTATCTTTGGAATTGGCTGAGGAAAGGGTCAGGTGCTGCCATTTGCACATTGCCACTGCAGAACAGAAGTGAAAAGAAATCCTGACATGACTGGCCCTGGGAGAAGGACAGCATTTGGCCGTTTTTTCAAGCATTTATAGAAGTGTTATTAGAGAAAAGGAGAAGAGGGATTGAGGGTGCTTGCAATGTTTGAGCTGTGTTTCTGGACCAATCTCTCGCAGGGCTCTGCAGGAAAAGAGGGGCTTCCTCTACATTTGATCTCTCTACCCTAGCTGGGAAGAGTTGTAGATCATAAAAGTACAGGAAGCCTTACAGGAACCATGCTGTATGTACTTGTTTCTCTCAAAAGGGCTTAAGAGGCTCTCGACTTACCTGATAGAGGACTAAGAATCTGCTGAATGAAAAACAATATTGGATTTATTTCAGCATTATCGGGAACTGAACTGGGAAGAATTTGAGAGGTAGCATCAAACCTCCTCAAATACTGGGCAGGACAAGCATCTGCCTGTTCTGGTTGCACATGAAGACAGGCTTATCCCTCCGCTGCCTTTAAAGGGGCTACATAAATTACAGCAAACTAAATATCCTGCAAAACCTGGTATCTCCTTACTGCTAAGCATTTGCTGGAGATTAATCTAGGTTTTCTGTTTGTTGCTTATATAAGTTACACTTTCTAGACTCTGCTTAGCTAATCAGGTGGTAAGAAAACTAAGAGGTCTGTGTTTTGCAAGCTTTTATTCATTTTTGAAAATCTCAGGGGAATATCTACATAAGCAAGAGTTTGCAAATTCTGAGCTATGCTGATACAAGTAGAAAGAAAATATGCTCAGGTCTTTAATATCTGATGAATGCTGCCTTATATTTGAAACCTTGTCCCTAGTGGAACTCACTACAATAATGTTTATACAGATTTATGCTATAAATGCATTATATTTTTCCTACAGCACAGTATGCTGGAATTTACTCCTGATTTAAAAAATCCAATGTGTGAATGGGCCATATCCCAGAATATGGCTTACTATAGACATAATTCTGCCTTTTTATTAACAAGTAAAGCAAAGGAAAACAGAACCTGTTAAAAAGGGCTTCATACAGCAGGCAGAATTGATAGGAAGCATACCCTGGATCTCCTGCAAAGTGTGTAAACAGGAAGCCAGCCAAATCCTACAGAATTAAAGGAAACTTTTCAGCAAGCTGTGAAGCACCTCCCCAGGCTCCTCCAGCCTGATTACAGCCAGCACTAGAGCCACGGAGGAGATCAGGTGAGGACATGGGATGAGGTGAGCACACAGGAGGTGAGCTGAACCTCCTGGGTGAGGGGAGCTACAGACTAAATCCAGCTTCTGCAAAACTACACCCTAGTACCACTGGATCTTCAGCTGCCAAGTGCACACAAAGCCTGGAGAGTGGTGCTGACCGTCACGGTAGAAAGCAGGAGGATGACAGTGATGAATCAGCACACACTTAATGTTAAATAGCAGGAAGAGGCCATGTCAACAGCAGTATTTTGGTTGCACAGGTGTCCTGCTTTCAACTCAAGTGGTGTCTGTCGTGTCATAGGCCCAGCCAGATGTCACAGGTCTAAACATCCCTGGTTTTCTCTGTATTAAAAAGCTACAACATCAGTATACTTTAAAATAAATTGTTTCAAGAGAACAGGGTAGAGCCCTTTTCTATTCCCTTTGCCAATACCCATCTCCTGACAGAGATCCTTTACATGGACGTTATGCTGTGAAAGGACAAGGGCCAAGGACAAGAGTTGGAGGGGACACTTCCAAACACAGGCCTCCTTTTCTACACCTCATCACGCCATGAACCGTGGACACAAGAAAATGCTCCTCCATCATGGAGCATAGAATAAGATCATCACCAAGCCTGCTTCAAGCTGTAAAATCTTTTAAAGATTCAGGCAGTGATGTAGGAACTTTATCCCCCAGACAGTAGGGAACAGACTGACAACACACAGTGCTGTGACATGAGAAATGCAACCTTATTATTAACATACTGAACAGGAACACAGAAAAACTCTGGCTAAGACACAGATCTCTTGTATAAGCTCCATTACTTAGGATATTCATGACTTTATTTTTCTCTGCAAAAAAGGGAATTATGTTATTTCTTGTTTCATCCTTGGGGCTGAGGAGATGAAAACCACTTCTTGCTTTGTGTATAGACTGGAACAATGAGGCCCTGTTCTCACTTGGGGTCCTGAAGTCTTGCTTTAATGTAGTTTAGAAAAAATAAAAATGGTTGAGCATTACGGAATGAAACAGAAATGCTAAACTTGATTATTTAACTTTTCTTTCACAAGTGAAACTGATTTACAGGGAAAGGTGCTAAGCCGACTTGCATGACTTCATACACATTTTCTCACTGTCCTCTTCCACAATGGCCACCAGCACTGCCCTGTTTGTAGACTTTATTAGTGAAACAGATCAGTGACCTACCATTCCTTTAAACATAACAAATTCATAAATTCTCCATTTCTGCTTCCTTAAAACCACCACTCCATCTAATACCCCATCTCACAGCCTGTGCCTGTGCCCAACTCATTTCTATAATGCATTTTGACATCCTGTTTTTATAAGAGCCCAAATTCTCATTTGTTGCCTTGATGTAAATCCATGGGGTTTCCTCTGCCAAACAGGAAACAGAGGCTCTGTGTAAAGATAGGGTTGTGTATTCATTTCTTCTAGATCGTTATGTTGATCTGTTATTTGGTTTCATATCTGGAAACTAGGGTCCCATTGCAGATGAGCAGGTGATCTGACATTTCCCACATCCTGGTCCCTTTTGGGGGTCTGTGTGCCCCCCCCAGCGATGCTGTGCAGTGCGTCCATGGTGTGCCCACCGCCTGCTGCCCCAACCAAAGTCTGCACTTCAGACAAAAACCCTGCCATACACTCTTAGCTTCAGATAATATCAGCTCAAAGCACATTTTTTTTCTAACCCTAAATAGCCACTACAGTAATATGTGTGTCTGCATACACAAAAGAGTTTGTTCTTATGAAAAATCTAAACCAAACAGAGAACCATGCCAAGATTATACATTTCATTTCCCGGCATACAAATGAGGATCTAATTTACTCTGGGCTGTTCATGCATTTTGCTTTTAACAAACATCCATATGTCAAATAGACCTTCCACATACTTCCCTGCTGGAGTTTTTTTTCCTTTCAACTTGGTAGGGAACATTTGTGATCCTTATTCTACCAAATATATCTAAAGAATATATTTTGCTCAAGGCCTTCTATTTTTTAATTTAAGAGAAACAAATCAATTCATGGCTCTAGCAGTCTCGCTATTATGACAAGCATACATCTGTGCAAAAATACCCCAATCCCTAATTAATTACAGGATGTTATTAACATTTTTAAATTTAACATTGGTTAATTTATTGAATTTTATAAACATGACCATATGAAGTTACTTTTTAAGGAACACTTTTGCCTGCAGTTTTAAAATCTGAGTAGTTTAGCATAGATACAGAGAGATTTTGCTTGTATCAAATTTATTTTATATTCAGATGGGTCCAAATCCTTTAGGTAATGACTTCAATAACTGAGGCTTGACACTTCACTCCTGACTCATGCAGCACTGATGGCCAGCGTTAATGGGTGTTTTCTCCCATTAAAGGAAACAGCCTGAGAGTCATGTTCTTTAAAATTAATACTTGTTAGGAATGTATCATGCCAAAATGATCCCTAGTCATATTTCTCATATGCCACAGCACATCAAATTGAGGTTAAGTCAGCTTAGTAAATACTCCACAAAAATATGCACAATCAAAGTTAAAATGACTCACTGTTGAAGGAGATTTACTTCTTGATCAGGTAGTTACACATAAAATGACTATCAACTTCAATCAGTTGAGGTCCATTCTTTTATATGACTAATCAGTGGAACTGATTAGTTTTGAACAGCTGTAAACTTTTGTAAGATGCCTACTTTACTTTTTATTCATTTAAAAGATGGTGATCAGTCTTGAACACAGAGATAAATTATACTGATACGCACTTCTTTACTGCAACTTCAACAAGTGTTCTAGCAGCTATCCTGCCTTGCCCCTTGGTTACAAGTTTAGTATTTGTAGTGGACTTACATAGTAGGTAAGGCTCATTTGTAACCTTTAATGTATCCTCTCTTATTTTTCTGTCATCCTATTAAAAATACGACTTATAAGGCAGACAGTAAAACACTTGCTTTTCTATATACTCGTTATTCACACTACTCTGATCCAGTTGGGTCATGAAAAAGTATCTGTAACAAGTGTGGTGTGAGATAGGCATTGTGCCGGGTGTCAAAGGAAGCAAGTGGTTTTCATTCACAGATAATACAATAGCGGCGCTTTTTGCAGCCTGTAACTACATCTGCACTGCTCACTGAACCATCCAAATGTACACTCAGCTAAAGAAAAGCGCATTTGGCCAAAAATCAGATACATTTTTAATTGGTATCCTAATGCGCATATTCAAATACTAATCCTTGGTAGAAATGTATATCTGAAGCCGTATTGTCAACTCTTGTTAGACAACTTGGTAGCCTTATGTGCTTTTTTAGATACATTTTTGTGTGAACTTTTTCACACATCAGTCACAAATCAGAAGCCCCAGCTTTAGAGATGTTATATGATGTTATAATGTCTGCTGGAAACATCCAAGTACCTGTGGTGACTGAATGACTCCTAATTGCCAAACTCAGTTCTGCTCAGCCCTGGCCTCCAAGCGCTAAGGAAACTGGAAGGAATGCATCAGTGTTTAATGGATTTTATAAATTTATCATATATATCCCCTGCTATATCCAGCAGTATTGTAGAGATGTAGCAAAAAAACCCAAACAGCACCACCACTACCCCCAAAAAACCCCACCAAAACAAAAGAGCAAGAAAGAGATGAGAGGCAGGTGTCAGTGGCTAACAGCGTAAACCACAATTTTCCTGGCTTTATCTATTGTCAAGATGGTGTGACAAGACAGGGGGACTGAATAGCAAGAAGGAAGCTTCATGCTCTTAAAAACCAGACCATACCACACCGAACCAAACCAACCTGCCTGCTGATCATGGGCTACAACAACAATTTTGCAAGGTAATTCATTCTAAATACGGTCTGTAACTCACAATAGCATCATAGACCAGAGGCAACTTTTGTTATCAGAAACTTCCAGAAAGAGTTAAAATGGGGTTTCAGGCCCAAAGCCTGGCTGCTTTGACCTTAATTCCCCTCAGGTGAAGTTTCTAAGCCCCTGACAAGAAAAAGATACTTGTGCAGAGCATGACCTTATTTAGCAGGGGTAGCATTTGTGTTTTGTCACAGCCTTCATTACTGTAATATCATACATAGGGTTTCTCATTTGTTTGCATGCAACTTATTCCCCTAAGATTAGTCCTTTTCTAGTCAAGCAGTTTAAAGCTAATCACAGTTGTTATTTTAATCTGTGCTCACCATTAAGAATTCTTGTGGAGCTATTTGCTTGTTAGCAATTACGGTCTCCCAATGGAAGTTCATGATTGCAGCAAAAGCAACCTGTTTAATACTTGGCACCTCTTTAGTATACAAGCACTAAACCCAGGAGCATAGAAGCATGCTAATGCTGGTGATGAAAGTATAGCAAATCTGTTTAACAAACTCTGTTTTTAAAATACAGCATTGGAGAAATGCCATGCAGTCCTCATGTGTATTTGTGGTCCTCACCCTCTGTGTTTTTCATTACTGTAACAAGGTGCTGTTGATCCTACATTTGTTTTATGATTGCCATGTCTGAAATGCAGAATATGCTCAGGCTTTCACCAAGACAGACAAAAGGTTTGGTCATGGTTCTAGTAATAATAATACAATAATAATAATAATCCAATTCCCTCAAACAATCTTAAGACAGGGTTTGACCCTTGCATATTTAGGCAAGCATTGTATGCTGAAATACGGATTATTTCTTCCATTAAGGGAACTGGTAATTGCTGTCACTGATCTATGCGTCAAGACTTAAAAATTATGATCTGTTGTCAAGGCCAATTAGCGAAGACCTCAGGAGCAAATTCCTGCTACTCATGTTGATTGTCCATGTGATTCTGCCATAAAAATGATACACAGTAATACACATTAGCTGAATTAGATAAAGCATGAAATGAGGATGTGCGAAACAACGCTGCAGGGGATTCCCCCACCTCTGACCCAATTCTGTCCTAGTCAAAGTTCTTCCCAGACAGGACAGGACAGGGCAGAGAAATCTAAAATAACCCAGGGTTCTGGTTCAGGCTGATACAGTGAGATGTGCAATCACTGTTGTGCATTATCTCCAGTGGTGGATAAATGGTGGTGATTTACATCGATGGGCGAGGTTTGTCTCACATTAGATAAATTTATTTTGTTAAAACTTGAGAAATGGGGGAACGACTGACAAGTCAAATATGCCATCATTTTCATCATTCTTCATGTGAAAATTATGATAGTAAAATGTTCCATGTAAGAAAAGCTATGTTAGAAAAGTCTGCATCTCC
Organism: Mesitornis unicolor; assembly: GCF_000695765.1. Classification (NCBI taxonomy): domain Eukaryota; kingdom Metazoa; phylum Chordata; class Aves; order Mesitornithiformes; family Mesitornithidae; genus Mesitornis; species Mesitornis unicolor. Next base: position 10,222 of record NW_010188767.1, read on the forward strand.
ACACGCTCTTGAGGTACCTTCACTCGTTGTTGTAAAGGTTTTAAAGAGCAGAACATGTGAAGCTGCGCTAGAGGTCTGCTGTAGTAGAAAGCTATAAAATGTGACCTAACCACAGTCAGTTCTCCGGGGACGGCAATTACGGCAATAAATGTTCCGCAGCAGATGCTAATGCCACGTATAAACAGTCGTCCTCTAAAACGAAAAGAAATTTTTGCCCCCACATGTCTTTTAGGGTCCCATTGTACATGTGGAAATGTAAAGGAAATGTAAAATTGATATGCGCACCATGGCATCGGCTTTAGTCTCCTCTGTCTTAGCCTGACCGCTATAAATCTGTCCCGGCTGTAAGTAACGCCGAGGGAGCTAAATGGTCAGAATTTGTGTCTGTCTTTTTTTATTAGCTCGCCTAGAGTAAAGTGGAGGTTATCGGTCAATGTCAGGTTCAGTGCCCAGTGACCCACTGGGTTAAAATTGTGGTAGTCACAAATCAAGAGCATAATGAAGTCTGAGAAGAGGGCTATGCTGATTTATTGGGACATCTGTCTGGCTATAGACAGCCCAGTACTGCCCCTGCATCGCGCGAGCCATTAGCATAATCCTCACCATGAAACATCATTGAGATTTAAAAGAGAGAAATAAAGTGTTCAAAGACGACGGGCAAAACCAGAAGGGTGTATTTTGTGGTGCTTATGGTAAGCCTTAACTTTTTATGCCAATACCCCATAAATTAATATTAAAAATAAATTAATATTAAAAACAAATTAATCTTCAGTTTTCCTAAACCACTGAATTTTCAGAACACACCTGAATGTCTGTTCATAATAAAATAAAGCCACTACCTCTGCTACTTTTCAAAGACTTTTTCCTCTTTCAATTTTTTATTCTTCATTTATATTTCACCACAGTGGTGTCATCCACATAGGTTATCACCTTCATTCTTACAAAAATAATCTCCTGAATTCTGTAAACTTCAACTTTTTGTGCCAATTATTTTGATGGCTTTTAAAAGAAAGCAGGAATTAAACACAAACTTTCTGATTTTTGCCTATAAATAAGACTGAGTCCATATCATAAATGCTGTATGCTGTAAATGCTGTAATACTGCTTTATAGGCCAAGAAGTTTGTGCAATGAATACCAAATAGTTCTGTCATGTGCAAAGAGACTTTTTCTTGTACATGAGAGGCATTGAACTGAAAAATCAGGCAGATCATTATTTCTTCCTTGATCAGAGCTAAGGTGAAATAGGTTTCCATCTATGAAGATTAAATTATTCCCCTAAGATTACTTTATATTTGACTACATATTAATAAAGATTGTCACCGCTCATATGCCTTCACAAAAGAAGTTAAATACTACATTTAAAAAATATATATAAGGCTGTGAATGTTGAATGAGTTTAATCTCTGGTATTATCCCATTTCCTCTGTATTAAATGTTATCCTAGATAGGAATTTAGCCGGTTACTATAAAAATATGAGTTAAGTCAGTAGTTAATAAATAGATACTAAATAGGTAAGAAAATAAAAGTAAAAGCAAATACTGCAAAGTGCTGTCATGCAGATCTTTTTAGACCAGCTGTGATAATAACAACTCTATACGAATGAAAAGTCTGGAAGAATTAATTTAAAAATTATCAAGAGATAATTAACATATTAAAGATGTGAGACTTCCGAGGCTTCTGAAAATGAGATAATTTCTTGGCTATCTTTACCTTTTCATATCAGAACAGCTCTGAGAAAACAGCTACAGACCAGTACTGCTGAAATACAATAGAGTCTATAGATTTAGACATCTTTATCATCATGGCACTGTTAGGAATGATGCTAGATAAATTTTAGAAATATGCAAACCAACCTCTCATCCCACCTAATGAAGGCACCAACAGTAACACAGCAGCCAAACCACTGACATACATAATAAAATTGCTGTTGTGAGGAGGAAACCATGTCTGGAATGAGGGGAGCACCTTTTGTGAGCGCTGATGACCTCCCCCTGTGTGTAGATGACATGTATCAGACCAGACGAATGCATGGAGGTTGGCGAGGTCCTATTGGCATCTTACCAGAGGGACGCAGAGCTTGAGGAGATCTCCAGAATTGCTCATGCCATTATCCCTTTGCTGTATGGCAGAGGAGAAATGCCCATGAGCTGCACCCTGCAAATCACTACTTTGCTTAAACCAGAGCTAAGGCTGTGCAGCCTGTACTGGGCAACATGAATGGAGAAGAAATGAAAATCTGGACTATCAAGAGGACTGCAAAATTGTAAAACTGTGTTTATTTTAGTTTCCAAAATCTCAGTTTCTCATGCCGCTGTGCTGGTTTTTTGGCTATAGTTTCTCTGCCACTCAGTGAAAACACTTCTATTCAAGAATATGAGACCATTTCTTCAATTAAGTCCAATTAAAAAAATCTGAAGTAGAGTTAGCATCCACTACTTAGAAAATTGAACATGAGGAACGTTGTACACATGTGTAACTGCCCCGATTAGCAAAGGCAAGATTCAGCTCGTGTGCAATGCCCTATTAATTTCACTTACATAAGATCTGCTAGTTTGAAAAGCACTAAAAAGTGGAGAAACTGGATACCCAACCATTTATTTGAAATCAAGAATGACGACTATGGAGTGCAGTATTTTTTCCAAAATAGCAACATAAATAAATACGTATGTGCATAGTACTTGCCTCCATAAATTCCAGCGTTGTTCTTCCAGCTGAGTCACTAAATGCTCTATGTATTTGTTTGAGTCCATATATTCCTAAATGAAAAATGATTAAAAGGTTAGTTTTTCAATGTTCAAAGCATTTGTAAAATTTTAAGTATAAGACAGTTGGAGTCAATTTGTAGAGTCCACTTTCATTTTGCACCCAAGGTTATCCCACGTACACAAAAAATCACAGTGATCTAAAAATCTAGATTAAAGCTAAATTTGGATTACCTACCAAGTGAACAGGGCAGTCGCCCAATACACTTTTCAGGGATTATTTGAGGGGAAGACGAAAGGTGGTGAGGATATGCAAGCAGCGGAAATAAATTAGAGTACATATAAATATATACTCATATTCTAAGCCCAGAATTATCTTCCCTGGATGCAGACTGAAAAAATAACTTCTCAGCAGTGCAATCACTGTTTTGGTGCACATTTTGTTTACTTTAGGTATAAATCAAAGTGAACGGAATATTTGACTAAAATATTTATTTCATGGATGGTATGAAAAATACTATAGCATGTACCCTATTTGAAAATGGAACTATAACTCAGCTGCTATATCATTTTCCAGTTCAACTTTTGTAGATGCTATAACTTGGAATATCAGCTGTATGAAAGCTACTGTATTTGTGTCTAGACAGAATTTCTGATAAATAATCATGATCAGATGAACAATTCAGATTTCTTTCTTATTGAAGCCTATTCTTTAAGCTCAGTGCAGAGATGATGTTTATTCTCAGCAGTAATAGAAATATATCACTTCATTTCCAGGAGGAAGGCAACTTCAGTGTTATTTATATCAAATATTTCAGAATGAACCCACAGAATAATGTGATATAATATGATATATTTGTATGACAGCAGTACCAGCACAGCCACATTACTATTGTTCTGAAAACCTATCACTAATAATATAACTCTCTTGAAACATCTCACCAAACCAAAAATATGTTTCAAGCCTCATACTTCAGGAAATAACAAGCATTGGAGTACTTGGAAAACATCCTCTGGAAAAGAATCCATCTTCACTTTCTGGAGACAAAAGCTCCACTGTTATAGCTCCACTTTTTTACCTTTGGACTCATCACAAAACCACTTCATGGCATTCTTGTTTGTACTGGGGACTCTTTCTCTACTATTATTTGTGTACAAATACGGATTTTTCTTGCAAAGTAGTTGGTTCTTCTCAGCCATTTATCTTCATGACCAGAAATATGAGATAGCCACTACAGGGACAGTCCATCGTCATGGGTTCTCAAGGTGACGGTGAATGTTAGCTGATTTTAATGATCATAATTTATATGTAAATGTACATTTTTACTTCTCAGGACTGGAATTGTTCTAAGTGGCTCTGTGCCCACAGTAATTATTTTCTTGTTCTGATTGAGAGAGAGGGGTTCCTCGAAGTCTTTCGTGACACAAAGAAATGGTCCCTGGCACAGACAGGAGGGAGGGGTAAGACGCTGCTCCCGAGGAGCCTGTACAAACACATCCCAGCTATGCCCTGTTCCAACTGTGCTGCTTGAAAACCTTTGGGTGTTGTGAAACTTCCCATTAAGCTCATTGGTTGCCCCAAGCTGAAACGTTAATCTTACTGCTGTAGATAGATGTGTCTTGTGGATGTTAACTTTCAGAAAACATTAAATAACGTAAATCCTGAGAAACGCCATGAATTTCAGTGGCATTAATACAGATTTCATACCAGTGCTGTCTGGATTTGATGCTGGCTTCAGCATCAGCTGTTACTCTCCCTGTTACTCATCTGAGTTGAATTCTATTTGGAGTACACCATGTTCATTAAGCAGCAAGCTGCTTCTAAGCCAAAACAAGTAAAGTCACCCTGTAACACACATACATTACAGTTTAGAAAAATTATACTGTAAAATGAATAATGATGATTAGTTGCAATACCAAGTTCTTTAAAACAAGCTGCCTATCTTTACTTAATTTTTTTTACCACATTCAACCAGGTATAAATTAGTATTAATACCTTTATATCTTTTTAATGTAATATTAAACAATGTTCCTGATTTATTCATCAGTGCACTTTGCCCTACAGGCAAGGATAGGATCAGCAGTTTTATTCTGCATAATTCTACCACGATAATATAAAAAACTCATTCGGAAGCAATTTTCTCAAAAATATTGTCTAGAAATAAAGACAGTGGGGAAAAGGAAAGCAATGTGTTTATCCAGTCTGACTGCTGCCTTAATGTTAAGTTTTTCCTGTGGCAAATCAGAAATATTATGCTGTTTCTCTCTGAAGAGAAACCTGCAATTCCAAAGTATGTAATCTGTCAGTGTGCAAAAGTGCTGTAAAAAAATATCCCATGATTTGATAGAACTATCTTGATGAGAAGTGCCCCCTTTCTTCTCTGCTGCTGTGGCACATTGACGTGCCAGCCGTGTCCAAGGTCTCTGCTCCCAGGTTTCTGCTCTTCTCTGGTAGCAGCTTTCCCAATAAGTCAAATTTAGCAAACACTGGATCAGAAACCTGTATTATAATTTTGCCAATGTGGAGCAAATAACAAACAGTCATTTGAGATTTAGAGCAACTCTATCATTTAGAGTAACTTGGCATGTTCAGTGAAATCATAAAATCTGGGAAAAAAAATCCCTATAGTAATAATCCTTTGTGACAAAGACTAAATACGCGGTTTGGTAAAGTACCAACATTTTTCAGTACCAATAGATCACATCGAGAGGAGCAACACAATTATTTTGCAGCTTCCTTGGAGTCCTGTCACACGAATGCTTGCACCAAGTAGGCTTTGCATAGCACGGCTAACTATCGAGTCGGAAAAATTACACAGAGCATCATTTTCTGATGTGAGTGTACATCTTCTCGAGTTTGCATTACTGGAAGGAGGATCCAAGTGGCCCACACATAGGTAAGAAAAATACCTTTTCCTTATGAAAACAGCGACAAGATCCAATAACTGAGTAAGGATAAGAATCATGTAGGTGGACACGACTGGTACTTACAGTAGATACTCCTCCATCTATCCTCCTGTGATGACATATTAAAGCACTGTTTTAAGGAAAAAGCCTTCTGTAATATATTTAAATGCAGTAGAAAGTCTTTCTAACAGCTGTGTAGATTCTGGCATCCAGGAGGAGTTGGTATGTAAATGCCACATACCAGCTCATCTAATTTAGAGAGCATTAGAGAATTGCTTTACCAAAATTGTCACTGTTTTGAGCTGAAGCACAAGCCTACAAATATACCTAAGTATGGTTTGTGTCAGAACTAAAGATGTGATTTTGCAATGCTTAATTGTTTGGGTTTTGAGGGTTTTTTTCCCCTTTTCATTGTTAGCTGGATGGCTGTTAGGAAAAAAGGAGGAAGAGAAAGGAAATGAAGTGCCTCCGCTGAGGCCCAGGATCCACTACTCGGTATTTTGGTTGGTTCCATGGGTATTTGTTCTGGCATATCCATGTTGTTGTGCTGGGCAGGGTAACAAAACTTATACAGCACACAGAATATTTTCCCATCCATTGTTACAGAGCAAACCCTTTGGGCGATCTTGGGCTCATGACACAGGAGTCCCTCCCTGGAAGAGGAGGTGATAAATTTAAGCTAAAGAAATAGCCCGTAGTCTCTGCCTCTCTTAAGGAACTCACACAGCTTGGTATCAAAGAGAGTTTAATGAGCTTAGCAATATGTGAAAAGGATTAAGGATACAGTCGTTGATCCAGCAAATCACTTGGTTACGTACTTAATTCAATAGGGCTACTCATGCTAAAAGCTAAGCGTGTGCTTTGGAGCTTTTACTGGGCAGTGGGCACTGGGAGGTGGGCGGCGTTGTGGTGGGACTGGGCCATCCTGGGCTGTGATATCCCAGCTCCTGGAGCCAGCCCTGCATCTCTGACTCCCAAACCCACACTGCTCACCCGGGCATGCAGGGACACGGCTGCTTTCTCTCTTCTGACCAAGCCCCCAGCACAGGACTTCAACATACAGTTGATATGCCCGGGATGTGCAGAAAATGGGGAAATTGGGGTAGAATCTAGGCCAGCACTCATCTTCCTGCAGACCAGCTTTGAAACAAGGCTGGGAGGTAAAAGGCATGTGCAGCCCTGCAGAGCCAAAAGTGGTCCTTTCTCCTTTGGGGACATCGAATACCACTCCTGGTTAAGCCAGGACAGACACTGAGCAGAGAGCGCAAATGCAACACTACTCTGGGAATCTGCTAGTATTTGTATTTGAAAACAGACAGGAAAACATCAGCGTGGATTCGGGCTCTTGTGCTTCACAGAGGAGGACGTTTGTCACTGGAGACTACAGAAAAATGCCGAATGAATGACCTGATAAATGTCCAGACAAGTTCCTGCGAGCATCCGGGGCTGGCCAGCCCTGGAGACAGGGAACGACACAGAGAGCCCACAGTCATCTGTTACGATGCAGAAAGTCGTATTTTCACAGAGAAAGGTTATTAGAAATCAAACAACAAAGCTGTCTGCAGCCAAACAGCAGACTGTGGCAATTAGGAAATGATGTTAGCGAAGGAGCGAGTGGACAGGATTGACCCTTGAGGGGGAGATGTAAGCTGTGATGCTAAGTGCGGAGACACAAGACATCTTTGAAGGCTCTTGGAAGAGTGCCCTGGGGTAAAGCTTTAGATCTTGGGAGAATGCCTTCAGAGAATTATAACTTTTGTAAAATATTTGTTTTTGTTATCATCCTGCTGCATAAACCTTTGATAGAAAATAGGCTTTTTTCCAGCAGCCCAAGAGGACATATATATATATATGTATGTATGTATGTATGTATGTATGTATGTTTGTCTGGACTGCTTGTCGCGTGTCTGAAAGCATTATAATTGAGGGTTCGAGTGAGCTGCCTGTTATACAACATTACTCAGCTGCAGACTAAAAATAAATCAGATATAAAAAAAGATAAAACATCTTTGCATTAGATATGTTTGTCGCTCCCTTCAATACCACATCTAGCTAGACTGCTCACCTTTGATGCTAAATTGCAATAAAAGCTAAACCATGCAGCTTAAGGAAAGAAGATCTTTTAACACTGACATTATTGCTGATTTATTATTTTCCTACCTGATTTCAACACGCTATTTTGTCAGTTTTATTAGCAACTGGCATGAAAGTGTACATTTAGAGCATCTGCAATGGAGCAGAAAGCTGGCAAGAGCTCTTGTGCACATACTGTAGAATTACATCATTATGGTAAAAACAGTACTGATTATTTTAATAAATATGTTGAGCAAATTTCTTAATTGTTCAACATCACTTAAGCCTCAGTGAGCAGTTCATATTACATCTCAGCTGCACTGATTAAAACTGATTTACTGACTCATATGAAGCCAGTTGTTTTTGTTAAAAAATCAGCTGTATTTTCCTCCTGCTGCTGCTTGGCTTCTGCTTTGCACCCTATTAAATCCACAGAGGACAGCAGAGTTTAGTAAAGCTTGAAACAGCACAAGTCTGTTAGCTAATGGACAGATTCTGCACCCTGTGCCCTCTGAATGTGGGGATGCAGAGATGTTTGGCAGAGAAACACTGTCTAGATTCACAGCTGGCAGCCAGAGCCCTGCTGCATTTAAATTTTTGCCAGTTTGTCCCCAAAGAAGCACAAGCTCTGGGATAACAATGTGGATTCCCTGCTACTCAGTGGCACCTGATGTTCATGTTCTTCCCACATGGGGCCAGTGCTCTGGTTTTACATTATCTTCCACCAGAAAAACTTCTGTTTTCCATTAAGACATTTTCTACAAGGAAATCTCATGGCTCAGTATTCTGTGAGGGCTCTTCCCTGCCTTAAATGACCATAGCGGGAAGGTGAAGGACAGATTTGGTGAGAACCATTCCTACCATTCAGATTTCCAGATGCTTGGCTGGTTTGGGTTGCTCACCCTTTAAGGGTTATGGTGGCTTCACACGCCAGTTATGAAACCTACATGGACCCTGACATGATGTCTAAATCATAGCAAGTAGGAGGATATCAATGATGCTGGACTTAAATTCTGGAAGAGAAAAAGCTAAAAAGTTGAGTTAATTGAGGTTAATTGCATTAAAGTAGGTTTGCAGTAAATCCATGAAACATCTTGGTACTGGGGATGAAAGAAGAGCTTCCCAGCTGCTACTCCATGATGCTAAGGAGTAAAACCACAATGGCAAAATTACATGTTTCAGCTTTCCAAAGGGAAGCCTGATGACAGGTTTAGGCAGAAAAATAGCAGAGCAGTTTTCAGCTGGACTGAATCTGCTGGATTCCACCTTTTTTTGATACAAGTGAGTGGTGCAAACTTCATAGTGATACAGCATTGTCTCTCCCTTGTAAGACCTCTCCTTCTAAGGAGTGCCTGCTGTCTTCTAGCAAGAACACGCAGCTTCAGCTCAAAGGTACATGATTTCTGTGTCCTGATTCCTCACAAAAAACAGATGACAAAGCTAATGAGAAGCTCCAGCAGATGCCCATGCTTTCCATGGCATAGAAAATCGGTCAGTGGTAAAAGCAACATACTGGATCTCATGTCAGTTTAATGCTCTGTCCCCTAACTTCCAAAGCAAGTGGATGAAATACAAGAGGAAGGGATGACTAAAACCAGAAAGGAGGACAGCAGGGGTGAGTAAGTACAGTGAACACCAGTAGAATTTGACATTGTTTTTGTACAGGTACCTTGTACTCCAAAAGTTTGCGCAGTCCTTGGCCCCAAAAGTCTCTATGCAAAAAACGGCTAAGGAAATTTTTTCATTTCTACTAAATACTGAGCAAATTATTCTGTTTGGCTGTATAAGTAAAGGAAACAGGAGTTTGGATGCTATTTTTAGCTGATTTTCTTTCCCTGAAAGAAGTATAAATCAGTAAAAGCAAATACAAAGCACTAACTGGAATTTACTAGAATTATCTCGAAATGGAAAAGGATTATATCATACCACAAAAGTTTAAATTTATTAGACATCCTCCTAAGTCCTGGAGCTTTAAACACCAGTTAACAGCTTCATTGAACAATACAGCAGAGGTACACCCTGCTACTGCAGGAAGAAAACCCGAGATAATATGGAAGTGTGTCCTACAGCATTAACGGGTGAATGCCCTTTATTTGTGTCTGGGGTCAAACCAGGAAATCGCTGTCAGTGATGCTCACACAGACTCGTTAGGGCCTGATCCTGGGCGGCAGGCAGGGAGCAGGAGCTGCAGCAGCTGCAGATGATGGTGCAGCTTCTGGGCTGCGCTCACCTGTGCTATCCGCAGAGGAAGGAAAAGCTCCAAGAACTATTCATGCGTCTAAACTAACCAAAAAAATCAGCAAGGCCATTGCAGCAGCCAGGAATAAAAAAGGAAAAACCTGGCTTTTCACCAGGAAGAAGAACAGATATGGATGAGCAGGTTGCACCATAGCACCCTGCCGTGTCTCCTGGGCAGGCTTGGAGCTGCTCTCCGAGCTACCTCTGCATATAGAACATTCCTGTCCTCGGTCAGTATCAAACTTCTCTATATAGTGAAATAGAAAACAAAGATACAAAGTCATAGCAGTACATGTGACCTCTCCTGGTTGTTCAAAGTTATTGATGACCATGTGTAAGTTAAGGAGGTGCCAGAGTAGCAGAAATGTTCATATCCCAGAAATTCCACAAATGAAAAGGCATCGGTGTTATTTCGGGTGATGGGAATTTGCTATATAGCTTCAAGCAGACATTCAGAGTCAAGAAAAATGAGTGCAAGAAGATGTGCAGATTTTGAGTTTGCTGCTACACAATGTGCATATTTACATGAAATAATTAGCTGTAGTCTTGTTTATGTCAAATCCAATTTACATTAATAAACTTCACCCAGCAAAGACACTGATGCTGTAAGAAAATGCCCAGAAATGTTAGCAGCCATAAAGATGCAGAGTAAACACTGGAACATTTAATTAATCAATTTCTGGCATTACCAGGTAATTACAATTTGAATCATTCCTTGGATGTTTTTTATGAATATAAATCAACCCCAACACACAGAAGCACTGCTGGTTGGAGGCGTCTGACTTATGTAGACATATGGCGTTTGCACGTGACTTACACTGGCTAAAGAAGACAAGGAGTTATAACTGGGATAGAAAAACATTCATGGGATCTACTGCAGAGTTGGGGAAATCTAAGGTTATTACAGACATTTGGGATTCACAGATAAAGACATTTCATTCTCAGAACGTATCAGACTTGTTAACTCATTTGGAATAACTGCTATTGTGCATCCCAACAACAAACACCTCAGGACTTGAAGTTTCCTACCGTTTTCTCTCACTGCTCCATTATCACTTGTCCTCACATCTATTCTGGCAACTTCTGACAAGGAAAAAGGTACACACACACAAATGAAGCGTATCTACATATGGTTTTATTTCATATTTAATGGCCTCAAGTTGTGCCAGGGGAGGTTTAGATTGGGTATGAGGAAAAATTTCTTCACTGAAAGAGTGGTCAAGCACTGGAAGAGGCTGCCCAGGGAAGTGGAGAAGTCACCATCCCTGGAGGCATTCAAAAAAGGTCTAGATGTGGCACTTCAGGACATGGTTTAGTGGGCATGGTGGGGTCGGGTTGACAGTTGGACTTGGTGATCTTGAAGGTCTTTTCCAACCATAATCATTCTGTGATTTCTACTTAAAAACAAACTAAATAAAAAAGTAGTAGGTGCTCATTAGTTCCATCAGTCTCTTTTTAAAAGTCCATAGTAAAAAAATATAATGTATGTGTTATATATGCACATACATAAGATATATAAATGTAAGGTAAAAATGCAACACAATCCTGTAGGCATATCAAGCTGGTGATCCCAAAATATGTCCAAGCATCAGTGGGCAAAACATGGTGAGAAAAAGTCCTGAGGATTTCCACCTTCTGTCCCCTGCTCTAAGTTTAAGGTAACCTGGGATTTAGCAAAACCCAAATTATTGATCCTTTATGGTTTGTATGGGCAGAAAACAGAGAAACTGGAGATGAGATGAACAGAGAAGACAATGCACAGCACCAGAGGCTGAGACCTCCTTTCCAGACGGGTCTCACTTGCTTTCTCTGGCCATCCCATGTTTGCCCACCTGCCAGCACGCTCTGCTCTCGCCACAGACCTTTCAAACAGAGGAGAGAATTTGTTGTGGTACATTTTGAAAATTAATCTCTGTGTTGACGGCTCTGCTTGCAATGCCTGGCACATGCATATCTGTAGCAATAAAAATTCATCTCAGCATTAAAAATGTAGGAAAATCAGGAAATCTCAGAGACTGCTTCCGTACCCTGCCTCTTCCTGGCACCCTGAATTCAGTGGAACTACTCTGATGTACACCCACCCATCTCATCTATACGATACACTAACAAACACACACAGAAAAACAAGGGAATATGCAAACAAGCATGGTCCTAAACATCCCCTGTTCATTGGTTTGCTTTTTCACTCTGTGCCTGCATAGAGAAAAATGAAAGGAATCAAAAGCTAACTCACAAATATTTATATATATAAAATACTACTCACAAATGCATTTTCTTAGTTTTATGATAAACAAACCAGCAGCCATGCTCGCAGGGAGCTTCACCTGAAGCACATTTCTTGTCTGCTGTCATTACCAGGGCTTGCAGCTGGTCCAGCTTAGGGGTTTGATGGATGACAGGACACAATGGAGTCTAAGTCATGAATCAACTGTAAACTGTTGCCTGAATCACTCTTTCTTCAACCAAGACTCCCACTAATTTTCATGATTTATTCAAGAAAATAAAAACTTCCATAAATGCAATGGGATTGGGCCTGCTTGTAGTCGTTTGTGTGAATGAAATAAAGAATCTCTGAAATTTTCTATATATTTTCCTGAAGGCAACATTTCAATTCAGTGCGTGTGAGGGAGCTGAGCCTCCCTGAGAGTTTTGCAAAGCAGGGTTCCCATAAGGAGCTCTGATCCCACCTCTCTGACAGCCACTGGTGGTCGCTGCTTTTAGTTGCGGTGCCAGCACAGGACAGGCAAGCGCTCTGTGTAACCTGGCTTTCTGGGGTCGGGGATTAGTCATAAGAAGTTTGGCATTTCCTAAGTGGTGTATAGGCTGGATGGCATCATGTGATAGTGGTCATAGATAAACTTTAAGTATATCAGGGATTTAGTGAAAGTGGATTTAGTGGGAGGAAAATGTTTCAGTTCAATGATAAGCTATGTGCAGGAGGTTCAGTAAAATCCCAGAAAGAGAATAAGACCTGGAACATTTGTGTCAGCAAACAGCATACAAACATGCATTTATGTCATGTAGCCCTGCAAGATACTTAAGCCAAAGCAGTGCCTTTGGTTATATCCACCAGTTCTCAGCAAATTCTGGGTGCAACAGAAAGTACAAAAAGCACTGGGAGTGCTTTGCCTTTGGCTTTTGTTGGGAGGCATCTCCACCCCTGGCATCCCTGCTGATGCTGTGAACATTCACAAGCACACATAGCAGGCTAAGACAGCAGCAGCAGTTAGATGCACTGGCAAAATAAGAGCGTATGTGGACTAAATAGGATGCTGAATGACACACCAGAGTGCTGCTTGGGTGCAGCTCCCTGCAGGTGTGGGTTTTTATATAGGCATAGTGCTCCAGCTCTTCAGTTGCCCTCAGTGACAGGCATCCTGCAAGCAGCCACGCAGCAGCCCCTGTGGTTTTTTGAAAGCCAGAGCGAGCTGTGCATCACTCAGTATAAAAGGTCGCTTTGATGGAAAGCCGAGATCCAGAGCTGTGCTCCCACAGCAGCTGCAGTGCACCAAGAGGGGATCCTGGGGGGGTCTTTACTGACCGCAGTGAGAAGTGGAGCAGGGACATGATGCGCTGGGGTGAATATGGATGCAAATTGTTGAGTTTAATGTGTAGGAGTAACTCAGCATAACATAAAGGTTTTCATAAAGCAGAAATTGGTGGGTTTTCCTCGTTGCTTATGTTCCAAATAAAGGAAAGAACTCCCCCTTCAGTTCCTGCATATAACAAATGTATTAATAATCATTATTATCTTGTGCTTCTACAAGAGGCCTAACACATTATTAATGTTTTGTCTTCTGAACGTTTGTAACTTCAGTATGCCATGTACAGTAGATGCTTAACAAATATAATGACACTACTCAATTTAAAGAGAATCTGTTTCCTTTTCATAAAAATTAAACTGAACCTTTAATTTCACTCAGCATTTTGGAATTCACAGGTACAATGCAGTGCCAGTGAAATCAAAGCTGTAATTTAGTTCCTGGTTAATGCTAATAATTTTTCTGCAGTTGAATATTGCTGCACTGAATTGCAGATCCATCTCAAATGTTATGTGCCTAGTTACAGTTATTGCAAAACATTCCGTTTATTCAAATAAGACTGAAACAAACATGGATTGTAGCATAGAAGGCTTGAAAATACTTGTTAGATAAATATTCATTGTCAGCTGCTATGCAGGATATATAGTGACAACTCAGATTACTTGATAGCTTTTTGTTTTATACACTATCTTGCCAGTTAGCACTCAAAAATGTGACTTTAAAAATGCCCTTAATTTTATGTGTGAAGCAGCGAGTGAAATACTGGGCTGTCCATGTTTCTTAAACATGAATCTTTCAATCCACAGGGATTTAATGTGAATTAGCAGCAAGAACATAAGCATAAATCTTTATATTTCTGCTAATCTAATTCTTGTCATTAACTGCGGCTTACTGGAAAAGTTCTTTAACTGAATTACATTTTAAAGGTCTTCATCATCATCAGTTAGAAAATCTATGGCAACAAGTGATGAGTCATGTTAGTGTACCTGCTGCTCAGTGCCAACTGGGATGTTTGGGTACTGTGTCTGTCTTGGGAAACAGAGACATAGCCACAATTTCCTGCAGAAGCCTTGGTTCTCACTGGTCTGAGGCACAGAGCAAAACACATATCAATCCCGTACCTAAAAGCATTTTTTTTCACACGCAGGTGACATCTCATTTCCTGTGTGTAAGGGTGTTACGTGTCAGCTTCAGCTGGAATCGTGCTAAGTAATCAGTTTTAACTCTCTACTGTTAATGGGTGTTTTTTAGAGTAATTGGTCAAAAAGATTTTAAAGCACTGGTTTTAAAAAAGTGTCATTTGGGGATACCAATTATCTTATATAAACACTCTGATACATACTGACCTCTTGCTGTCTTGTAGCATTTGCTAAGCATCTCATGTTTCTGAGTATTCAAACGCAGTGGCAATAATTTATACGCAACAGAAGGGTTGAAATACTGCATCTGAACTGTGCAGGTGCTCCACACATGAATCATAGACAATTTATTGTATGATCCTCGCAAGGGCTGATGATTTAGATTAATCTCCATAAGCCTTAAGCATGCATACTCTAGATCGGAAATACTGAACTTACACTAAATCACAGGAGGAAAAACAAATCAAAACAAAACAATTTTAAGAAACTTTAAAAGTTGAGAGATTCTAGCCCAGAAATTGCTAAAGAATCAAGTATGTATTCCTTTTCAAATCTCGATCACCTACACTAACATTCATTTCATACGAGTTATTATGGAAAAGGTTGATTATTCTTGAAGGCTGTGCCCTGTCCCAGGGCGAAGGCAGCGGCAGAGCCCCCAGCAGAGAGGACGTACAACTGTGGGGGACGTGGGTGTGCAGCACTCATGGAAAGTCTGCAGAAATGGAAGGTACTTCTCACATCTCCCTAAGAGACACCTAAAGAGCAGCCTACCATGTAAGTATGGTTTGAAGGTGTTACAGACACCCGGGGAGTCATAAAACTGACTCGTTGTACCCACTCAGCCGTGCTCGCGTAACCTCACGTGGCTTCACTGTGAAAAGTGCTGAGCATCTGCAAGTCTCATTGATAGGGCAGAATTAAACTTATTCAGGGGAGAAAAAGTAATTTCCAAACTTTAGATACAGTCCTTAATCATTCATTTAAGAAGCATTTTCATAGCCATCAACTTGACAGTATTTAATTGAAAAGTCTCTGAAAATCTCTTGTTTTCCAACAGGAAATGTTTTCAGGGATTGGCATTTCACATGTATAGAGAAATTTACAGTAATCATATCCTGATGACAAGTCTAGGAGAGGATTTACATCTAACGGGAACAATCTAATTTATCTTTCATACAGTAATACCCAGTGGCTATTGTGAACATTTCATTATCAAGGAAATTAAAGACAACACAAGAAAATTAATGTTTTAAGAGAAAGTCGTATGGTCCATTTAACTCTTCTTTTGAGTTTCCACATAATGTAATAAGATAATTTGCTTCTTTTCATATGCCTGAGTAATAGAAATAACACTTTTCATAAATCATCTACAAAAGCTTTAAGAACAAAAGCTCGCTAGTCAGTGTAAAGCTTTCAAATTACTTCTGTATAAATGCACATCATGTGTACTTCAGCAATGCTCCTCTCAAAGAAAAAACCCTGAATAATAACCTTCCTCCTCTTCTCCTTTCCAGCTGTTCCTGTTGGGTTATCAAACATCCTCTCTGCACAACAGCACTGTCCTCTGATTTTATGGGACTCCATGGAAACTTTGCCACACATTTGAGTGTCACAAACTCACTATTGGGCTGAGGAGGCAGAGATGGAAACATTGCATGCACTCCCAGGAGGAAGATGCCTCAACGCTTCATGGTTGGAGACTTGCAGGGAAGCGCTAAAAAGTTTTGGTGGTGAGCAGAGCCGTTTCTTTAGTCTCACCTCTCTTCCAAGCACACATTACAATTCTGCATCTTGTAAAACAAAATTGTTCGACAAAAAGGTTTTTGCGGTAGCAGTGAAGGAATAGGGCCTTCAGGAGAACACCTCCTCCATGAACCTGGGATGTGCTAAAACACCCTCCCTGCAGAAAAGACCATAGACCTGACATCCCAACAAGTTCCCCTGCTGTTGTCCCTCCTGATGAGGACGCTCAGGGTAGGATTCCAGATTACATCCAACCCTACAGTGCTCACTTAAACATGCGTATCCCAGAGCTCGGTATGGCCTGGGTCTGTCAGTCCAGCCACTCTTGTCTGTGTCACTCCAGTTGTTCAAGGACGAAGTACAAATCACAAAGGAATCACAACAGCAGAGGGTTAGATAGGGCATTTAAACATCTAAAGATGCAGATAGGCACCTCACAAGATTTTAATGAGAATGTGCTCATTCTGCTCCCTTGGAGATGTCTGAAATGCCTCTAGACTTTTGGTAAATTTCCAAATGTCTCCCCATTCCTTCCTGTGTATCCAACGGCTTTGTCTTTCTCTTTCTGAGAGGGGGAGGGCAAGGAAGCCCAACATAAAAATTCCTTTCCTTTGACGCTTGCATTCATATCACATAAGGTAAAAAAAAATCCTCCTCTGCACATATTTGAAAGACACAATCATTTATGTGGAGAGCTGAGTTCCCCTTATATTACTTCGCATTCACGCATCAGATGCCTGGGGCAGAAGGACATGCTGAATATGAGAGTATCTGTCTAGCCACAAAGTAAATATGGTGCAGGGGAAGGATTACGACAAGGCAAATGAGTCTGCCATTGCAGACTGCAGAACTTCACAGGCTCTCCTGCAATGTCAACAGAGTGAAGAATTTCACAGACATGATTGGACTGATCTCCATGCCGGGGGAAACTGAGTCACAAACAAGCCCCGTTCTCTGAGTCATCCTGGCAAGACCATGGCTGAAAGCAAGATGTCCTCAGTCCTTCCAGTCCTTAGGTCTGATTACATCCACCTCCCTGACCTGGCATCAAACACATGCCAAGTAGGTATGTGCATTACACATACTCACACGCACACATACCAAAAATAAGTGTGTATTTAGGTAGGATCCAGTGACTTAATCTCATGGTCTTGAAAATTGGAGAGGTTCTTTGCAAAAGAGAGTTATGCAGTCAGCTCTACTGATGTCTCAGGGACAAGAGATTTTTTCCTGCTTTGACAGATTGTACTGCCTATATTAATATGTATCAGCTGATAGATCTCAAGGCATATTGAATTGTTTAATCTTTTAAATTCTGTTGAAAAAGATCTTTATTTGTCTCTTAAAATGCTTCTGACTAGAGCTTCTTCTTTCAAATCTAATACTAAGTTATTAATCAAGGCAGAGTTTTCTGTATTCCACAAATCAGTACTTGTTTGTTTAGCTATGATTAGTGCTACATGGGGTAAATCTTTGTATTAAAAAAGGCAGCATTCAACTCTTAACATATATAGTACATCATAAATGAGGCTTGGAATAATGCGTAGATGTACTATTCTCCTGGGAGATCTGAGGATTTCCTTCTCATCTAATTTTAATTTATAGCACTGATATAACTGCTTTATCTGAAAATGGTTACGCACACCAAAGATATGAGACGCAGACTAATGTCCACCAAGAGGATATTCTTAAACATGATTGCAAACTCCAGAAGTATTTACTGATTTATAATCTGTATGGGAACACTAATTAGTTCCATGATGACTGTTTGCATGGCCTCAACGCCTGGGGAAAGTTGGCAAAACAGGCTGCTTACCAGTGGATAGCACTGCAATTCCAGTGACACAGGAGCACAGTACACAGGCTAGACTTCACAATTCACATTATTATTTTCATTATCATGTCTTAGCTCCAAGAGCGACAGTCAGATGTGGAGCCCAGCTGTACAGCTGTACAAAGGCACCGGGGCACGCACATTCTCCCCGCTCAGTCCAGGTGTGCTACCCAGGGCAAAAAACAGCAAGGAAAAGGAGCAATGAAGAGTTCACACCATTCTCTGAACCTGGAAGATTTCAGTTCATTATTAAATAATATCATCTGGGCACTTGCAGCTCACAGACAATAAACTTAGACCTGACAATTAATGTTTTAATTTTGTGCACTTAGAGGCACACTCATGCCGGCAAACGGCTTTTCCAAGACACGACTGGTGACATTTCCCACTTCCTCATCTGTTTTTCTCCTGTTGCTCCTGTTATGACTAAAAGCAGCAGGATTATATTTTTCTCAGTGGGAAATGTGTCACCTGCTGTTGAAAGGAAAGCAATTATTGTGTCCTCGCTAAATCTTTGGCCTATTTGTATAGAGCTTTAGAGCTTGAAAACATAAACACCCCGCTCTGTGCCAGTGTAAGTGGTTAGGCACTCTGGAACCCCAGCTGGGATCCCCCTGGATGTCTCCTTTGGCGCCGGTTAAGCGCAGGGAAAGATGCCAAACCCGAGTGCCTTTCCCGTAACTGAGCCTAATCAATGGGAAGTAAAAGTGAGTAATGTGCTCTTGGGTCCTCCACGGGACACCTCGAAACATTACGTTCTCACTCTCCCCCCTTATTCCAGCTCTCAGATTATACTTTTCAGCTTTACTCAAACAAGATTTATGTCTGCGCTGCATTTGTGCAGTTGTTTTCACTCCTTTTGTGTGATTTTATGTGACTGTAAACCTGTCTGACAAAGGGACAGGCATTTTATTTGCACACTGTCAGATGCGATTTCTCGGTGCCATCTCCTGTTATCAAATAGAAAAAGTCTTAAAATCAAAATGGTAAATAAAGCAACTGGACTTTTACATTTGCAGCTGGCCAAAAGCAATAAAAGTACCAAACTCACAAAATGTGTGTATTTATACATATCCACAAAAATGAAATTATGTATAGATGCATGCTAAGAGATGGTAGCTTTTAAAATACAAAGTTTGTTTCTCATGAGTCTCTGCTATTTAGATGTTATTTTTTCCACAGAAGTGAAGAAAACACATATAAATACTTGAAAGGGAAATAGCAGAATTATGACTAAATTTAAGAAAAAAATAATTACTAATTATGAAAGGAAGTTTCTAACACTACTGATCACAGAAGGGAAGTGGATCTAGAATCACTTCTAGGGAAAGGATCAGCAGCCTCAGTATCGGACATCATTTCAGGTAACGAAAGTATTCTCAATTTTTACTACCATATGATTTCAGCCAATAATAACAACAGCTATGAAGATCTATTTTCCCAAATATAATATAAATACTTACTTGATATTTAAACTAGGGATCATCTACACATTTAGGACGTACTGTCTATGGAACTGTGGTATTTTGGAAGAAAATACGCCTTTATACATACTCTCATTTCTAAGAAAGCATGCAAATGCAAGCTGAAAAGCCTTTTTTTCATAGGAAGCACAACATGTAGTGACCATATGTACAGAAAACTGTCTATTTATAGGCATTTTAAAGTATCTGTCTTATGTTAACCATATTGGATGGACCACAAAGCTCTAGTATCTGTTTACTCAGATGATAATGATACTGATACTTTTAGTGTCTATATCCCAATAAAAATGGCTATCTGAGATTTACTGAACCCAATTCATCTACACAGTTGCTCCTGTCTCGATAATGGCTAGGCCCACCTATGTCAGATGAAGGTATATGTGTCCCAGGAACAGAGTAGAATAATTTAGGTTGAAAGGGACCTCTGAGTTATCTGGTGGAACCCACCCCCAGCAAAGAAGGTTCAACATCAAAGTTAGATCATGTTAAAGAAGGTCATATCCAGCCAAGCTGTGAATGTATCCAGGAGTCCACAGCCTCTTTGGACAACCTGTCTCAGTATTCAATTGCCCAGCTCCTGCTCTGAAGCACACACCTTGCTATTTATTCTTCAAAATGCCTATTTTATATTAAGTAGCTGTGGATATGCTTAAAGACACATGAATGTCTAAATCCTAAATCTACATAGCTTCTGAGATCTGTGGTAAGTAATGTCACAGATGAATTATGTATGAAAATCTATAGTGTTTACAGTATATTTTCTATCACATTTCTATAGATCTTAGATAGAGCCAGTTGACATCAAAACACACACACAAGATTTCAATGAATACACATTAGGGAAATTTTACTCCTCTGCAAGCTAGTGCTGAGTAGAGAGATTCAGAGACTTGTCTTCACATCTTAAATTAAACATCTTCCCCAGTTCTGATCCGGGATGTAGGCTGCTCCTTCAACAGCAACTGGGAACAAGTCACCCATTAACTTTGCTGTTGAAATGCTATCAGCTGTGGAGATACAACACTGCTGACTTCCTGATAGTGGTCAGCAGGGCTCAGAAAGGACCTGAAGTGCCACAATGCCTCTCCACTCCTTCTGAAGGCTGCAGGTGACATGTGTTATCCACGTACAGAGTATTCACAACTTAACATTTAAATTTAAATATGTAACCTTAAACTATGCAAGGAAAACTGTATGAAGAACACTAGGTATATGATGTTTGTTTAAAAAAAATATCCCAAATTCTATTTGTAGTGTTTTGTATTACTGACAACCTTTTCTCTGTGCTTGTTTTACCATGAATGCCCATGATGCTCCCTGTACATTCAATGTATGCTTTCCCAAAGACACTAATTCTTGCTGTTCAAGAGTTAAATTGAGGTGAACAAGGAACATTGTCTAACAGAATATACACAATATTGCTCCAGCTTTTCCATCTCTCTACCACAAAACACTTTTTAAAGAAAATTCTTTTATCACAAAATTAAATATTGTGCTTTAATGTAGTTTATTATTAGGATAGAAAATGGAAAATTGCCATGCAGAAGAGCAGCCTTCTGTTCACCTAACTTCAACGATCCTTATCTGTTTTATTATAGCATTTCTTGTCAGAAGTCCAGAAACAGATCAGCAAAAACCAGAGGGCTACACATCACACATCATCTTTTCCTTCACATGATCTGCAAGAAACAAGGGCTTTTAGCATTTGGCCAAATTCAAGCACTCTGGCATAAGCATAGGTAACAGTTCAAAATTGTAGCCCATTAAATAAAATTGTGTTTAACAGCTTGACCTATAAAATCTTTCCCAAGCTGTGACTTTGAAAATAAATACAGCATATGGTCTTTGCTGAGACATACCAAAAGATTCAGTGATAATATAAACACAACAAGACTGAGTGCTTCCTTTCCAAATCACTTTGTATATGAGTTGCAAAAATGTACAGCATATGGATGTATTCTGGATTTTATTTTACTTCATTTCATTTCATTTCATTTCATTTCATTTCATTTCATTATTTATTTAATTTCAATTTATTTAATTTCTGTTTCTCTTTTCTTAAAATACTCTGGATAAACTGACTTTTAATTTCAGATTCATTATTGCAGCTGCTTAGTTCAGGGAATCACAGCCATCTCGGTATGCCCTGTGAAAGTTCATGAGGTTCACTACAGCTCTTGAAAGGGCACTTTGTGTCCTCTGCTTTCTAAATTCGAATGGCCTTCTCATGTTGAGTCACAGCTACTATCACAGCAACAGCTACAACAGATTTCTACTGGAGACTACTGAAGAGAAATATTTTATTTCCCTTCTTTTCTCAGCTGTGGTTAAAAATGACACCAGACCTCTAATCCTTCCACCATGGGCAGATGGCCGTTTGATGTATGTACTCATCTACAAACAAAATTCAGAAATTCATTTGGCTTTATCTCCATTCATTATGTATTATTGGTCTCCCTCATTTAACATCAAAAGTGCAAGTAAGAGGACTGCCACTCTTTATGTTAATTGTTCAGCTGATTACTCATGAATAATAACACTTAGCATTTATATAGTTCTTTACATCTCCAAATTACTTCATAATTCGTGGTTCATCAAAAAGTCTTAGACTTCCTAACAAAACTTACCTTCTAGGAGTAATGTCTAACCAAAAGGAAAAAAAACAACTCAGTGTCACAGTGTTATCTGTTAAATATTGAGTGGTTTGAGGCACCAAACCAACTGAGTGCATGAGCTTTCATAAGGTTTTGCATTTCAGTCTCATGTCATAAATTCTTTTTTTTTCTGTGTACATGGAAACAAGCACGCTACAAAGAGGATGAGAAATGTGAGAAAGAGTAGGGAAGAGTTATGCTACTGAAGATTAATTTTTGGAGAATTTCATACCACATCTGCTGTTAACTGATTGCCCAGTATAGGTTGAATACCATCACAACCTTCACCTGCATGGTGGTCCTAACTTCACCTACTTGTGAAAGTGAAGTCTGGTCATGGATAAAAGGCATCTCTGTGGCTCTCCATACCGTATACTGTTTGCTAAGAACCTGCTGCTGCTCTCTGGCAAATTTTTGATGACAGATTCAGGGTAATCATCTTCCAAATCAACACCCCCTGCCCTCCCAACTTACAGACTTTCTTGCACCAGTTTTCTTTGTATACAGCTGCTACATCACCCAACATGATGGCCATAAGTACTGAGACCAGTGACTCAAATGAAACACGCACAAAGCCAGAGATGTCAGCAGGATGTCCTTGCAATAAGAAGCACAGAAATCTAAGTTTTGATCAGGAAAAAGCTGAAGCAGAATCCTGGTGTAATGTAACTTGGTGGCCATGTAATCCAATGTGAGTGTTTGCTGCTGAATGCAGGCGTGCAGCTGGCAGCCTGGGTGCCAGCAATGCCTGACACAAGGTGTCCAGAACTTTCCCTTTGCATTATTTGAAGTAAATTAAGAAGTTTATATCACCTCAGCATATTCTGTAGGAAGGTGGAAGTGTGGAGTTTATCCCAGATGCTGCAAAAACAACTTTCTACCTAAATCAACCTATTCTCTAGGGAGAGCAAAATAAATACAGTTTGTGTGTCAAAATGGAAGACAGTTTATATGTAGATGTGTGTAAGAATAAATTCTGCTGAAAAAAATAGGGCTATCTTGGATATGGTCACTATGTCACAGAGCTGTGCATGGAAATACGTTCGTGAAAGAATCCTAGTCCTTTCTGTAGGGAATTGAACACACCGTCATGCCA
The DNA here is from genome assembly GCF_000695765.1 of Mesitornis unicolor. NCBI lineage: Eukaryota > Metazoa > Chordata > Aves > Mesitornithiformes > Mesitornithidae > Mesitornis > Mesitornis unicolor. The sequence continues at coordinate 33,640 of NW_010188767.1, forward strand.
AGAACAGATGCACAAACAGACCCAAAAAGGGCCCGATGCCTTTTTGGGTTTCTGGCCCAGCACAGTGGCTAGGACTGCCTTAGGTCTATGTTGGTGGATCTGTGTTGTGACACATGTCAAGATCAGCTGTGCTCCTGCCAGCTCACATTAAAATCTGGGTGACGCTACAGCTATTCTCTACCCCTGCACTGCTTAAGAAAACCAACTGTTAAAATTTGTCTTCCATGGGACAGTTCATTTGAATCTTACTCAGTGTTCAAGCATTTACCAAGCTGAAAATTCAAGAAGTGTAAAAAGGAAATAATTTCTTGATATTAGTTGTACAACCAATGTTTTAACAGTCATAAAAACAATTGCAGGCTTCAAAATGAGCTATGTAAGTGAGGCAATTAAAAGTAATGGTCCAGTGTCAATCATAGCTTCTAGGGGCTGAACGAAATAAATAAACCCATTGAAATAAGTGGATGTTTAACCTCAAATCATCACGTGATGTTGGCTACTATTTAGAACATTTCTGCTATTTGTAAGCAACAATGTCACTGCAGTATAATTTTTGTCATTAACTGTCCAGAAGTCAAGAAGACTCCAACGACGTAAGGCCAACTGCAGTCTCCTACCTGTACGAGTAGTCAGCCCAGGCTGCAGTTACGTTATTTTACACAACCTTCAAAGTCAGTGAATCAAGCTACAATTTGAATTAAATGCAGATGCCACAATGTCGTCACACCACAATTTTCACGTGGTGACAAGCACAGGTATAGAATGTTATAAATAAGAGTTAAAAGCAAGCTAGAGGAGCAAATACAGACATTTCCTTACCTAACATTCTTTCATATTCCTTTTTTGTTTGCTTAGGACCAGCTTGAGAGGAAGTTTGCTGGAAACTGCAACAGCAACCAACCAGCCCCCCCAAAACCAGCAATATGTCCTTGGGGAACAACTGTGAGATCATTTCTATTATTCAAATAAGTAATGCAAGCCGATGCCTAGGTTTGGGGATTTTTTCACTTGATCATCAAATTTGCCAGTGTATACAACTGCTTTCAGAAATCCTTACTTTACAATAAATAATCTTGTTACTTTATGATGCAGTTGAGTATGTGCAAATGCACCAATTTGTGTACATTAGTAGAAGAATTTAGTTATACAAATTTATAATTTTACAGCACCCATCAAAACAGTGCAGGAAAAAAGCCACCAAGTGAATGTTGCGTCAGCAGCAAGTGATACTAAAGTTTTCAGTCTGGCGATGGCAACTTGGGACTTTTTAAATGAATCTGATTTTGTGTTTCCTTTATAACATGTTACAAAAGTCAGGGCTTATAAAGGCATCTCCAGTCAGATACTTAACCTTTGGAATTACAGAGTGCTCACTTTCTTGAGAGTAAAACCTCATTTCTTTCATGGCAATCATTATAGGAGGAGGAAGGTGTTAGGGAACCACCACAATTGGAGATGCCTGCAATTAGGGCTATTTTTACTCCATGCGGGCAGATTGTCCCATGTTGGCAGAAATCTGCAGAAATGAATACACAAGTATGTGCAACTATTTCTAAGATTAGGACTCAATATAGCTTTCTAAAGGAATACTGGATTTCCTACAACTTTAAGTCATTCTGTTTTGGATATATTTCTGATCTTCTTTGTTTTAAGCAGGTTTTAATGCGGCAGTAGTTAGATATGTGTCTCTCCTCATGAGGTTCTGAAGCACATTAGCCAAAAGCTGAATACTGTGAATGTTTCATTTCATCCTGATGTCTGTTAGTGTTAGGTTAAATATTAACATGCAATAAACCCCTATGCTTAAAACAAATGGTAATGATTTAATTGACAAGAAAGAATTCAAGTGTCTAATTTCTGTTTTGCTTAACGGAAAATTTGGTCATTGACTCCACTAACAGTGAAATGATTGAAACAGCAAGAACAGTAGCAATAGTCATGAAATCCATCCAGACCAAAAACACTTCAAAAAAATCTACTTTACAAAAAATATTTTGATTAAATAAAAGTGGTTTCCTTTTTTAAATAACTACGTAATTCATCCTTAATATAGTTAAAGTGAATGTATTAGATCCTTGACAACACAAGAAAGGATATAAATGAATTAACAGCCCGTTTTAGCCATCTTGACATGATTAATTTGTAGCATAAATTATGCAACGTATCAACTGCCGGACAGTCTTGTACCTTGCAAAAATGACAGATATTTAGGCTTCTGTGCATTTCTTAGCTTCATTTTAAAACTGGTCTCATGGGCTTTTGCTTAATAAAAAACAAACATGTTGCTCTGGTTATAGGTCATAAATGAGCCTGGGCTTGGGTCAGGGCTAGCAGAGGGATGTTGGACGCCAGAGGCAGTGAAGAAATGCCGACGACATTTGACATCCAGCAAGTTTTGTGCGTGAGTTCATGGGGATGGGCGGGTGGGTTGGTGTGATTGCAAACAGTTGAATAAATTTCACTGGGAGCCCTGGGAGCTTCATAGGAGGTAATAAAGTGCAGGCATTCAGAAAGAAACACAGCAGGCAGGTCTTTAAGATCTCAGGAGGAACATTAAATTACTCAGGAGAACGCCATTACAAGTGAGCACACCCTTCAAAACTGACCTCTTCTGCAGGGCTTTTAACCCCAGGCTGTCCCCAGATGCCTGTGTGGAATAACCTGACAGGTTTCCATCTTCCTGTATTCTCTAAGTATTATGTGCCAGATGATCTTTTGCCATTTCTTTGAACTAAGATGCATGAAAGATGAGGATGAAGAGAGGACAGAGCTGGCGAAGCCTGGGGCCTCTGTTTTCAGTAGTACTGCCTGCAGATCTTTCAGGAGAACAGGCAAGTTTTAGTGCAGGAATTAAGGAAACCCGTGCGTCCCATGAACAGCCATTCAGTTCCTTGCAGGGCTTGTGATAACTAAAGGGTAGCTCTGAACCCAGCTGAATTTTACCTTTTATCCAAGCATGTCAAACATTTCTGTTCATTATAAGTCACCAATATATAGTGCGCTGCTGTCTCCTCCCACCAGAAGAACGGAGTCACCAGTAATACCTGACTGTGCTGCTGTCATCAAGGGAGGGGAACTGGGGCTGGCAGGGAGTAGGTGGCTCATTCCTATAAGCTCCCATCTCTACAAGCTCTGTTGCTGGCAATGGTGTGGAGTCAGTTCAGACTTTAGGTGAGAGGTGTCAGCACTCCTGGTTCATGCAACCCTTTCACTGATTTCAAGAAGCCCCAAAAGGCCTCATGTTTCAGGGAAAAAATGTGGCCTTTCATACAATAGTGGGGGGAAACGCAGGGACCAGTGTTTGCCTGAGGATTACCTCAATCCCCTGCTGTCAGTTCAGGAGCAAAGTCCATTATTGCACCTCTGCTGCTGCCTTGAACAAGTTTCCACAGTGTAAATGAAATAATTCTTATTATCTGCCCACTATGGAGATAAGTTAGCACTTTACAGGAACAGTTCACTGCTCTCAATTGCCTCATCATTGATTTTCTCCAGGCCGTGCCTCTCCTGTCATAGCCCAGACAGAAAGCCTCCTTCCGCGAGGTTAGTCCAGATGCAATGAATTTTACCGCTGCTGAAACTCACTTTATCCCAGTGGAAATTTGCAGAGGTAGAGCTAACAGAAAATCCTGTTACCTTCTCCTCGCCAGCTCTGCCATTTGCTTCCTGCAATCTGCCCCACTGTGTTGCCAACTGAGGGCTTGATTTTTCATCGGGAACGTAAAAGTCCATTGCAGAGAGAGGATGAGGCAGCATGAGTCCCTCACTGACAGATTGGCTGTATCATAACCACACACCTGCTCGGTGAGAGGCACTGAGCGTGCATCATCCTGCGTCTTACAAGATAGGTGTGCGGGTGTCAGTAGAAAATGAAGAGTGAGAGAACTTGAAGAGCTCGCAGGATAAATGTGATTACATTTTTGAAAGCCACTAAAGCTCAAAAGCCTGAATCCTATATATATATATATATATATATAAAAGTAAAACATTTCACTCCATGCCACTTAGGCTCCAAATTTCTTTCCCACTGATATTCCAAAATTAGAAACACATTTTCAGAGATTGCCTAAGTCCCAAATAGATGCATGGCCTTCAGAAAGGCAGCTCTGTTCCTACAGGATTCTCATTTTCTTCCGAGCAGCTGTCTGTTTGGCCAATTAGATTCTGGCCATTAAAAATCCAATCACAAGGAAAATTGTATAATTCATATACAGTGGCTATACACATATTATACCTTGCACAGAGCAAAACGCACACACTAACACCAATCCACCTGCCTTATGACACAGATATACGGCCACCAGTTCCTCTGTCTGTCAAGCTCCAACCAAACCCCGCTCCCTTCCAAGTTGAAGCACGGTGATAATAAGAGCATGACAAATTGATCTTCTGCTGTGGCGAGTCCTTTGATGCTGTTCTGAGAGCAGTTTGAATTTGCTGGGAACATCAGATTAAAGCAAATCTGAAGTTTAAAGATCAGATTGAATCACTTGCCACATCTGCAATAACTGAGTGATTCCTGACTGGTAAATGTGGGCCATTGTTTAGATACTGCCACAAAATAACTAAAATAGAATGTAAAGATGATAAGCTCACATAATCAGTTATGGTTAATCAATGTATGAAAGGTTTGCATTGTACTCTGATCAGTAATTATTTCAGATTCGGTCTTGTGACTGCTACTTGCTTGTGACTTATTTATGTGTGGTAAGTCAATTTATCACGGGGTAATAACAAACCCTCAGAATTGGCTCAGAGACTACCCACTTTCTGAGCGGAAATACTATCTGATGGCACTTTTGAGCCTAAGAAAAGAAAATGATTATTTAAAAAAAATACTTAAGTAATTCTTTTTTTTTTACAAGGCTCCATACACAACTTTCATTGGCATTAAAGGGATCTGAGTGCATAGACTTGAGCTCATTCCACAGCAATATAGTGGTTTAAGCAAATGCTTTGTTGACTACAGACTTCTGTGACTACTTAGCATTATTTTCCTTTTTTAAAACATGATTTTATTTTTCATACTATGTCAAAATAGGTACACACGTAAACTCAGGTAGCTTAGACTGCTTGCCCCATATTTTCTCACACATCCTCTGCCCATTTAGCTATTTATCACCCTCTGTTACCAAGCTGTGTACTCCTTGGCAAAGGGACATTGCCTCCTGAGGAGTGAACAGCCCACATTTTGGAAGCTCCAACAACAGCAGAACTGAAATGAACTGAAGAGTTTTTCTGTGAATTTCTCAAAGACCATGCTTAGTGAGCGGCGGCAGTCTGCACTGAACTTTGGGAGACCTCCTGGCCAAAGCACGTGGTTCGGGCCCTTGTTCTCCTGTCTGCTAGAAACTAAAAGCAGAAGAGATGGGATGTGCTCAGCCTGCAAAGGGAGGAAGAGCTGTCTTCTAGTTCAGAGTGTGAGCGCTGGGTGAACCATGGCTATTTTGACCCATCCTCCTGGAATATGAATTACTTTATGACCATAAACTATAGGGCTGGAGTTACAGAAATGGGCTGGAAGGTTTAAATCAGATCCCAGTGCAAAACACTCTTCTCCAGAGCAAATGTGGTAACTGGAGTATGGGAAAAATTAAACTGATTTGGATCCCATTGATGCCCATACAAATCTGCCTCCATGTACTGTTTCCCTCTGCATGTAATTTGCAATCAATAGGAACCCTCCTTCACCTTAATTTGGTTCACTCAGTGAAAAGGACAGGAGAATCCTGCACAGGACTACAAGGTGGAACACTGCAGCAGACCAGAGTGTTCCCTTACACATCCTCCAATTCCCTCCTCGCTTCCTCCTCTTCAGTCTATCTAACTTTTGAAAAATGCTGAAATAGTTAAAGTCCATAAAACAAAATGTCAAGACCCCCCCCAAGACAAAGGAGCATGAAAATGTATTTGAAAAATGCCTTCTCTTTTGACAGAGCTGCTGCAAACCTTTTATTATAATTAGAACTGTTGAGTAGCTTTGTAACTACTTTGCATATAAGGCAGTCAGAGTATATGAAAAACAGCAAAATTCCTGTATGCTTTTTGAGCTCTGACATAAAATGATGGGAAACACAATATATGTGTCAATCAAGCACACTACGCAACAGAATGCAGCATCAACACAAAGCCAAACATAAAAATACAGATTAATTTTTTGTTAAGATAATTCTCAGAATGCTGCATAAGACAAACATAAACATTTCCTTGAAATAAAATTACAACATGCTGTCTATATTCAGCTTTGCCAGCTTACTAGAAAGTATTTTAGTAATGTACATGAATGATTATGAAGGTTGTCTTAGATGGTTGCCCATTGCCCTGAAGAAAATGTTTATGACCTGAATAGATTAATTATATTTTCCTCTTAAATATCATTCCTTCAGGACTAGTTATTGTTGAGTGTAAATGTGCCACTTTATATGCAAATACAATGAACTGAGAGTGGAATAAAAAGTTTGGCATATATCTACTGACAAATCATCTTATTATGTTTTATATTAGCAGACGGAACATCTTGTGGTATGAAATGTTAATAGAGTTCAACAGGATGGAGTACTTGCTTCCTTGTTACTAGAAAATCTTAGTCAAACTTTCAATTATTTTCTGTTAGCCACCTTTGCTTCATTTGGAAAAGATTTTAACTGAACAGCAAGAAAAAGTGTTACATGGAATGCAAGAAAAATACCTAAAACTCATTAATACTTAATATTAGTAAACCTATTTAATAGAATTGACATAAATTCTCTGGGGGGACCTTATTGCAGCCTTCCAGTTCCTGAAGGGGTCCTACAGGAAAGCTGGGGAGGGACTTTTTACAAGGGCAGGTAGCGACAGAACGAGGGGGAATGGTTTTAAATTGTAAGAGGGGAGATTTAGACTGGATATTGGGAAGAAATTCTTGACTGTGAGGGTGGTGAGGCACTGGCACAGGTTGCCCAGGGAAGCTGTGGATGCCCCCTTCCTGGCAGTGGTCGAGGTCAGGTTGGACGGGGCTTTGAGCAGCCTGGGCTGGTGGAGGTGTCCCTGCCCATGGCAGGGGTTGGACTGGATGAGCTTTAAGGTCCCTTCCAACCCAAACCATTCTGTGATTCTATGATTATATAAATTAAAAATAGAAGCAGATGTAATCTTGAACGCTCTATAATAGAGGATTCAAAACAACTAAATCATATTAGTGCAAGTCAACAGAACCAAAACCCAGAGAATCCTGGGGCAAACCTTGCTGATAGTGAGCATAGCTCATGGTTAGACAGCCAAGGCTGCTCCATTTTGGCACCACACACGTCAGCCATGTGAATGCTTCGATATTCATGAGAAGAAGGAACCACAAGACAGACTTTTGTCCTTAGTCTTTGTTGTCTGAGTTTTGACCATCATCTGGCTAAGTGGCAACACACAATTGGTGATAATTTTCAGATATTTTAAACCAAAAAAAGGAAGTTGCTCGCACTGCGTTCACGATTCATCAGAACTCCAAGCAATTATTTTGTTACTACCTGCCTATAATATTTGTTTAGCTCCTTACTCATTTTAATAGAAATAGATGCTATGGGCATTGCCATGCAGTGACATTTGTTTTTGAGGTGCCCAAAGCGACAGCCCACTGCCTGCCATCAGCCATAGTGAAAGTGAACATATTTGCCAGCTCTTGGAAGACAAGACCTTTGGCTTTTAAATAAGGAAAGATCCAGGAGACTTGAAGAGGAAAAGATGATGTCTCTAGAAGACTGGAAAGTGTAAGGGCAGAGAAATGTCTTGGTTTGAGTCTTACTTGGGAGCTTCATATAGGTTTAAAAATTGTTCAAATTAAAAATTATTAATTGCTCAAGGACAAGAAAAACATGGGTTAGGAATCATGATCAGTTCTTGGTTTAACTTTTCTTATATGTGAACAAAATTGAGAGTCTTCAATAAGGCAAATTAGAAACATAATGTGTTAATGGGGTAAAACTATAACCACCTCTGCTATCCCTATGATCTGCTGTTTGAGGAACACAAGCTTGGAATGAAGTTGCATTGTTGCATAAAATATTAAATGTAAGAAGTTATTCATTCTGATGGCTTAAATTTGCTCTGGATTGAAATACATCTTTGAATTTAAATAAAACATTTAACATTAGTTGAATGGACATAGTTGAATGAAATTTTATTGATCATTTTAGTGTGTCTTCTCCCATATTTTTAGCCAAAATTCTATTTAATTAGTTATTACACCATTTTTTATATGGCATTAGTCAAAATCAGCTGAAGTCAATGTCAAAGTACCTGGCTGAGTTCAGAAGAGCCAGGTTAGACATAGAGCTCTGGATCAGGACATGATAATTAAAAGAAAATCACCATCAGAATGATTTAATCATAGAGATGTCTTGAGACAGGATTATTGCCCTTGAAGCATGACCTTCATTATTGAATCTGCTACTGGGAGTCCTCAAATACTACTCAAGCTGAAAGTATTAGGGCCTTTGAGATGGCCCCACTTCTGAGATGGACCCACTCCAGCAATGGGATCATTGGGTTCATCAGCACGGGAATATTTAAGCAGAACATATAATCTATGCGTTGCATTTACACTGGTAATGCATTCGCTAATGATACAGAATGATTACACTCACAAGTAGATGTTAATCTAGGATGCCATGCAAAGTACTATGAGCATAAGAAAGAAAAAGCACTGCAGTATGCGTAAAAAAAATATTTCCCTCATCCTCCCCCTAAGTCCATGTGCAGGTTTGAAAACAAAACCTATGGAAAGGCTCTTCTTTTCATTAGCAATCTGTTCATGTGGAAGGTATTGGCAATCTTTGAATTCCGAAGAACAGATAGATAAATAAATGAGGGTGATGGCAAAAATCCTAATAATATTTTTAAGCTCCTGTTAATCAATCTGTTCAGAGTGAAACAAAATTTGAAAAACACCCAACCAAACGCTGCTGCATTTAGTTCTTGCATACCAGGTTGCAACTCAGGTATCATTTTTTATAGATGCAATAATCCTATGAAAGTGGGGTAAAACTGCTGCTGGCATTCCTCAAACTGTTGTGGCACTATCCGGAACCCCTATGTTATGAGGTGATATTTGAGTCCAGTCTCCAATTTCCAAACAATTTACTGACTTAATCACCACTCTCCACGATACAAAGTAGGCAATCTTTTCGTCTTTTGTTCATTTTTTACATCTTAGAAAGTTGCATTTCGGTCTTCAATACACCATCCACTCCCACATCTGTCTCACACTATATAGCTGTTCTTTACAATTCCTGCCATGCTTATTTTTGTTGCTACATTGAAATCTTGTGCATAATGATGTGAGGTTGCTATGGAGAATATGTGTGATTTTTCATGAGGAAAATCTATTGTGTTTGAGATAATTCTGCATGCTAATGACCGCCAAATCTTTCTTCTCCTCCGCCCCGGGGATTAGGAGAAACTACCTGCCTGGACATTCACAACTACAAACCAAACACTTTTATAAAACCAGAAAAGTTTGCGTTCTGTACAGAAGAACTTTATCTTTTTTAGGCAGATGGATATGAACTGGCACAAGGCGATGGTTTCACGAAATGTTGATGTCCATGTTTCTGAAGAATGCATCAGAGGTAGTTTTAAAGTGTCCATAAAGTTAATCTTTTCCTTTGATGAAAATGTCTTTGGTCAGTGCTCATGGTTTCCCATGAAGAAGAAACGGTGCAGTATAAATGCAAACAGAATTTTGAAAATCATGTAGCCGACAGTACTTTGAAACGTTAACTTCTCCATCCCAAGCTCTGCATCCTTTTCGGAGCTGGGAAAGCTTCCAGTGTGATTGATTACTGCACATCAGGCACAAACAATTCAGAGCATCCAGCCTGGGCTGAACAATAGCTTGAGGCTTATACACAGCTTTCATCCAAGGTCATGGGTTAGTCCTTCCTCACCCCAGCAGCTTCCCTCCTTCTTCAGGCTGGGGCTATCTCAGAAAGCACACGTATTTGCATAGCAAGTGGACAGGAAAACACAAACATGCTGAGATTTTCCACCATGGCAGATCCAAATAAAGAAATCACAGGGATTTGGTAGGAAAATTCCTCCCATTTCAGGCAGAGGAGATAGAGCATGAAGACAGCGAGTTTCTGGGAGTGAAGAAATGTACTCATAGAAACAGGGATCTCATAAGGAAAGTGTAATTCAAGGAGCTGTTTAAAAAAATCTTTTTGTGTGACAAGTCCAAAGTAAAATCTAAAACCTAGGGCAGTCACAGACTCTGCAGTTCAGGCCATCATCATGTGGGTGCTACTAAGTTCGTGCAGGTGTGATATCCTTTACTACCCTGGTAATGCTGGATGGAAGGGAAGGGGCAAAAAGTACAGATGGAGAAAAATAACAAGATCTTTATAAACTTCAAAACATTCATCATTTTCTGCCATTCTTTCATTACTGACAAGTGACCCTTATAATTTTTACTGCCCTCCTACAGATTACCTTGTAATTTTTACTTTTATGCAATTAGTGATGAATGTTTGCTGGCCTAAGCGTTTCTCAAATCACCAGTATCAGAAAAAAACCCATTAACACGCAGTTTGTAACAGAAGGACGAACACGCCCTGAGGTGTATGCATCTTTATGCAGAGCAACTGCTGTCTTCCCCACAGAATCTCATATTAACCTACTGCTCAGGACCGCTGACTATGAGCACAGGAACACATCTGAAATTGAGAGACCCCTTAATTAAAAACTGACTTTTGATAAAAAGTATTACTGCTACAGTCAAGTCTTTAAAAAAAAATCCATATGACACCCTTTGACTCAGTGGTTTAGGCTTGAGAAACAACAAGACTTTGAACTATTCTTTTGTATCTTCCGTCCCCCACATTGCCCGCTTACCATACAGCCTGGCTGATGTTTGCAATACTTTGATTGCTGCCCTACCATGCTCCGAAGGGGTAATCTGCTTCAAAAGCTGCATAAATTGATTGGACTGACTTCGGTGAGATAAAAAAAAAACAAATAAAAATTGGAGTTTGCTCTGGTGGTTCAAAATGTGGCCAGAACCCTTGAAGGAATTTACAACCTCATTAAGCACAAATGGGAATACATTATTCTATATATTGCTAATGTTACAATAGTGGTGAATAATAGAGCTTTCTCGTATTTGAAAAGCTCTTCGAGTGCACCTTTCGAAGGTAGTTGATAAAATACAGTCAGGTAATGCCAATTATGGACTTTAACAAAACTGCTATACTACTCTATGCATTTTCAAGCACTTTTTTTGGGGGGGTTAGAATTAACACAGAAGCCTGAAAAAGTTATTTTAAAATAAGAATAAATGAGAGAAAAGGGAGGGATGGTGGTTAAAGACTCAAATGCATGCTTTCCTCATACAGCTCAGGCATACAGGTTTTGAAACGCTGCATACAAGAAAATTGTGCAATTCATTGTGTCCCAGATATACACCAAAATTGTTCTGCAAAAGGGTGAGTAGAGGTGATCTGGAAAGGGCTTTCAATCTGTGTGATAAATTGCCAAATGCCATTACCTTTAATGAGAGCCATCAGTGCAGCGCTGGAATTGCAGAAATAAATAAATAAACATATAAAGCCCTATAAAAAAAACCTAGTATAAACAATTACATGAATTAATAATAAGATTCCTATTAATGCCTGCATAATTTAGATAATTCTGAAAATAATTAGATAAGTTAATGAAGCCAGTTTTAAGTTTTAGTGATGTATATTTGGTGCTTCGAAATCTAATTTTCTAAAGAGGTCTTAATGTTCCTTTTCCCTATTTATTTTCACCACCACTCCATTTATACATGAGATGTTCTGAAAAAAAAATAATGAAATTCAATGGAAAACTGTATTTTCTGCAGGATTTTAGAACTGTATTGTGCATCTCTTTTTGCTGTAGAATGCCCAGTGACTTAAATAAATGAACCTATGAGAAGCGCTGAGTCATCATTTATATCTGTAACAGTTGAGAAAAATGTCCGTACAACCTTTGGTAGAGGAATCTGGGGTTTCCAGTTTTCAGATCCTGTTACTGTCATTTTATTGAAATAAAAGAAATCCTTGAGGAAAAGCATTATATTTGGCCAAATGTTAAGGAAATGTTCAAAGGGGAACCATCAAGTATATACAAATATTCAGGAGAATACTTTTACACCTGAGCACCTTCATATAGGAAAACAGACCCATCTTGACCTGCGGTGGACAAGTAAGGTTGAGTTAAAATTCTGCTACGCTTCTTTCTAAGCAGCAGATGTTATTTGTGCAATTCCAAGAAATAATTCTTGGTCACTTGATTAAAAAAACAAAGAGCAAAAATCAAAGGCATGAACAAGAGGCATCTACAGATCACTAGAAATAATGAAACCCAAGTTGTGGGCAGTTCTATAGTAGAGAAATGAGAAAAATATGTTGTTTGGTATCAACATCTGTTTGCAGGAAGTATTTGTTGTGATTTTCAGGTACTGGCTGTGGCAAATCCACTTTTGCCCCAGCTCCAGCAATGCCTCCTGTAGTCAGCAATGGTGGATTACCGGGAGTTAATGCATGGATCAGTGTCTGGGATGAAGTCTTGATCCCTGCATAGATCAATGCCTAAAGCTCCTCTTAGCCTCAGCAAGGTCACGATGTTGTACCCTATCCTCGCCTCCCACAAACAGGGTTTATTTCACTGATCGTAGGTCTCACTGTAAAACTCATTTAGCGAAAACGTTTCCAGATTACGGTGAAAGGGACAGTCTTACCCTCTGCTTTACCCAGCTCCTAAGGTTGTTTTATGTCTGGTGAGGACAGAAAGGCAGATACCTCCAGGCTAAACCAGAAATCTGCAGATAGGCAATGTGCAGTTAGGTAATCTGAGGACCTTTGTTATATGTGAAATGTTTACCCACTGTCTATAAATAATTATTTAAAACTCGTTGTTTAAAGCTGACACCCACGCTGTCAGACAGCAGAGGTTTCCCTTCAGCTCCGGTAGCAAGTGGGCTTTTTATTAAGGGTGTCCTCTAAGGCAGCGTTGGGTCAGTCTGGGAAATGTTCCTGCACATCACCTTTAATCTTGGTATTTACAGTATATTTATAACTTCAGTTTTTCAATTCCTCTCTGAATAGGGAGATTCAGTTTTTTTGGGCTGTCCTCTTGGCACATCTCACCAGGCAACACATTTGCAGGAGGTCACTTTTGTTTTACCTGATTAATTTGGGGCACTTTTACCTAAGAAAATTCTTGCAGATGCCACAAGCTTCTTCTATTTACCTTTTCTTAAGTCAACTATGGTCTGGAAAAAAAAAAAAAGATTGAATTTGAACTGCCAAAGATTTTCAATAGCTATAGTGGAAGAGTGCCAGAGACGAATGAAGAGGGCAACACGTTATCCTGCAAGGCACTGGGCTTTGTGATATGACTCTGCAGAAAGGAAATGACATTTAAAAGCTCCTGGTGATGTCTCTTTAAGGTTGCATGCATCTGACAGCGATGTTACCAGCTGACATCAATCACAGACATACACTTCAACAAGGACAGAATTCACAGAAATGGATTCTTTTAAAAGTGCAGAGAAGTGATATTGTTTGCTGGTCTTTTCTCCTCCTCAAGTGGTACACTCAGTTATGCTTTGAAATTCTTACCTTATGAGGAGGTATTTAGGAAAATATAAGATATGAGGAATTGCTGATGAGCAACACATCCATGGCGATAGCTATATACTTACATCTACATTTACACTTCAAGCTAAACTAATAAAAATAAGTTAAAAAAGTAAGGTGGAACCTGTTTTATGTGCTCAGTACATTGAATGTAACAATGATCAAACTCTATGCATCTTGTTCAGTCCGATCACAAGAAAGAGTAAACATTTGAGGTTTAAGCGATTGTCATCAAAGAAAGTAAATATTACAGAGAAATATCTGAGAAATATTTCCATGACATTTGTTTTTAAATGAGGTATTTCAACTTTCTGTATTGTGAGTCCAATGGAGGGAAAGCCTGGCTGTGAAAGCTGGTGTAAGAGAGCAGCGAGCAACAAGTGTCTGAAGATGTTGATTCTGCAGCTGGATACTGGTGAACCTTTCGTATTTCTGGCTGGAGTGAGAAATCAAAGTCTGTCTTTCTTCCAGCATTTCCAATTAGCTACGTTTGCAGAGGTGCTCAGCCAGAAGAGTTTACACTGCACTTATGGCTCTGTACTTACCTCAATCTGAGCTGGGGTACAGCACTATAGTACTGTTTCAAGTCTCTAAAAAACCCACTCTTCATCTCCTCCATTTAATCCGAGTTCCCTAAAAACTGAATATACCTTTCCAAAGAGTCACAACACTATTTATCTTGTTCAATTGCAAACCAGATATTAGAGCTCTACATGTCCTCCACGGCATGAAATTTAGTTCAAAAGCATTCAGACTCATCCCAGCTCTCCTCTTTCATTTCAGCAATATTTTTCTCACTCAGTTTCTTGCAAAAGTATAAGCTCATTACGCGCTGTCCAACACTCATCAGAAGATTATCATGTATTAATTTTCAAATCTAATATTGCATTTCTTCCTTGTGATAAAGTTTCTCAGAACAGAGAGCCAGAAATTACTTTAGAGTGGCAATTTGTAAAGAAGATTAGTCTGGCAAAGTGGATCTGAAGAGTTTGTTTCTAATTATTTCCATAAATGAGCTTTACAGGAAATTCAAATAGGAAGTTCCAATAATCAAGCAGTTTATGCCAGAATAAGCTCTAGTATTCTCCACCTTCAGATACTGCACTTATTCCATTAAGATCTATAGACATTTGTGAATAGCACTAGAGTCCTAAAGTAACAATGTACATTTATTTTATTATCTAATTTATAAAGTACACACATCTTGTGCTTGCATTTGGAGTCTATGTAATTGTGCCTTATACCAAAAGGAGCTTTGTCACATTAGGTGGACTGTATTATGCATCTGTGATCAATTCTAAGCATTATTTCACAGCTCAGTGCTTTGAGCACAATAAGGAGAAGCTAAAGGCTTTGGCTATCATTTTGTATATGCATTAAAGCTGGAAAAGAGCACAGCTTTTAATAACATCCTGCCACTTTTAGGTTGCTCATGACAGAACAAACAATCATTCTGGGATGCATGATCTTCCCTCAGAATCAGCTTTCCAAACCTCAGAATTACAAGGTCAAAGTGACAGCAAAGAAAACTGGCTCTGCCAGGACCCTGACATCTACCCTACATTCAAAACGTACAGGCATTCACTGCCGCCGTTTGGATCTGAATTATGCAAAGCTGTAACATAGCAAACCAAAAATGAACATTTGACCACCACTGAACTCATCATATGCTTCATATGTGGACTCCAACGTTGCTTTTTGTGTTCCTCTCTTATAGAGCTATATGTGTACATGTAAGGTGACAGCCCTGCTGATTCCAGCCTGCTGCTTCCCAGACGTGAGGGTCTGAGGGGACTGATCTCCCCAGGATCACTTGAATATTTTGAATATTTTCCAACTATACATGAGGTTTTTTGCCAGTCAGGACCATAGTCATACTCTTAGTTCAATGTCACTAGGAGAGAAAGGATTTCCACATTTCAGTCTTTTGAGTTAGTGACAAAAATTTGTTGTTAAATCTGTCATTCATTTGCAAGTCTTCATATTTTTGTCTTCAGTCATGCAGCCAGATAGCTTCCAATGAAGCAATCATGAAGGAACTAAGAAAAGAAAGAACTGCTGGGAATCAGTGAAGAATCCCCTGTTTACCACCTCTACATGCACATAAGCCCACTGACAGGTAGGAATAGGAAATCATGGAAAAAAATACCCAAATGCAGCTCTTCCTGGCCTATTTCACACACCTTCCCTAAAGTGCAAACTATCTACATGGTCATCTCCACTAGCTTATCCAAGAAACTCAGGGCATCTAAAAGGAGAAACCATAAACCAACCACTTTATCTTTCTCTTCTCATTCTTCAGGAGAAATAGCTTAAATTACAGTGTGTCCATTTGTGTACTCAGCTGAGCCAGCTGAGTAGGTTCTATGTGGGATGAAATTACTGGTGTAAATCTAAAACTGAAGAAACAAATCTGACCTTTAATTCTGGGAAGAGTTTATATTATCTTTATTTTGCATGGCTTCTGGAAAAATTTCTATTTCCTACAGCCCCAAACTTCCCCCAGTAAAAAAAAGTAGCTTCTGTGCTCTTTAGGATGCAGCTGTTTGGAGAACGGTAGTCATGAAAGAGGAAGCGATCTCAAAGGTAGGAGGGGCCAGTCAATAGATGGCTCTTACAGATGAGGGGTTGAGAGCTTGGACTGATCTGTCCACTCAACAGAGTCAGCACAGGGAACAGAGAACCATGGCCATAATGACATATGTTGCTACGTGGACTGGCACTCCACTTGGAGACTTTTAAGGCTATTAGGCTACATTTGTATATATAGTGCTCTGTAATAATCAATATTATGAATCATGAATGTGTTCATTTGGTTGACCAGGTGTACATGCAATAGCTTGGATTGCAAGCTATTGACTGGTTGCGAAGGATGCTGAAATATTCACTGCCAGAGAGCACTTCCCACAAGTGCCCCAAGCAGCTCTGCTCAGTAGAGTGCAATTAAAAGAAGAGGTTGTCGTGCTGCTGTAGAAAGCACCAATTGTGCATTCATCAGTCCTCCAGCAGAGCCCCTGCACCCCTGCCAAGGCTCCCTCTGTGCTTCTCTGTCTGCTTGGATTGCTGCACGGGAATGCAAGTCAGCCAACAAACAACGAATTTAAGGGCTAACGAGTAGTGCTTTGTTGAGCGCTGCTTTTGATATAAGTTCAACCACGGTCAAATTTGCTCACAAACAAAGCTGCAGGGCTAGCAAACACACTGGAGAGAAGAAGAAAATTGTAGTGACCTATAATATCAGGACACATGGAAACTTGCAATTATTTCATGCTTTGAAAGCAGAGAGAAAATTAGTGTAAAAGGATACCTAGGAAATTTTGATAGTTACACAGAAGTCTGGTGATACTGCTCTGATACTTCACACAAGTGTGACATAACTGTGTTGTCATTGCCAGGACGCGCTTTGTGGCATTTTAGGACAAAAAAGCCAACCTAAAACTTACGGAAAATGTTCAAGAATTTCAGTAGGACACCTCAGCTTCTGCTGTTTGTAGACTGACACCTAATCTTTGAGACATTACTTTTAATGCCACATGGCTGCCATCACAACTGGTAGATGCAATATGTAATTTAAGCATCTTTTAAAAAACTGAAAGGAGCTGACATACAGAACCTTGCCCGGTGCTTCCTGAAGGCAGGCAAGAACTCTGTAAGAAGTTGAGGAACTGAAAACCTTCATGTTCAGAGAAAAGTTTTGGGGTTTTTTTATCATAGGGGTTCTCTTGTAATAAATTCAACCTTACACTGCTGAAAGGGCATTAAATTTTGGTTTTCAGCAGGAATCCATCTACTGTCCACTTGTTTTATTTATTTAACCTTCATAGGAAGACATGTGGGACTGAAGCCATCGCAGCTGTGCTTGCAGAGGTACATCATTCATGAGCTTTCTGTATCTGACATCAGTACAAAGTGCATGGAGGATCAGGGATATTAGAGATAGTGGGAAAAGGACTGAGCTGATTTTAAAATTATTTCCCTCCATTTCATCGTGGAGGCAGAGTAATCATTTTCTTTCCCTTTCGCATACTGAAAAAGAGTATTCATAAGAGTTTTTAGCAGCTAATCCACATTTTATTACTCTCTTCACTAACTCTGAAGAAGTATGTAAGTTATTTTAGTGAAAATTCACTGTAGATTATGGTAGCTTGAAAGTTACGTGATGAAATCCAAAACCAGACTCAGTGCTGGAGATTTTCCACTTCATTTCAAATGAAAGGTGTGCCAAGCTCACAAATACTCCTATAAAGGCAGCCAAGCAAGTACAGGATAATACAGCATCTCAGTTTTGATTGTCACAAATAACTAAAACCCCAAGCCAAGCAAACTTCTGTTCACATAAAAATCCAAGCAGCAGTTGGAAAAAAGCTCACAAAACCCCTATTACACTTTTTATTTGACTGCCTGATTTCCCAGTGCATCTTTCAGGGTACAAAGAACAGTAGAAATATCCTCCCCTGTCCTACACTTAAATGATTTGGACAAAACGTGTGCACAGCATTTTAAAAATAATTATATGCATACTCAGTGTAACTGCATACTTGGTCACATTCATTCAGATTAAATAAGAAATGTGTAAAGAAAGTAAAGCTACTGTGCTCCTCTGGAGATCACATCATGCAGACTGCAACACACTTCAGGAGACATTCGCTGTAGCTTTTGCTTAAGACTGACCCGACTATGACAACTCAGCTGCACAGCAGCATAGTCTAATTTATTTACTCTAGAAAATAGTCTACCAAGTCTGACCCAGTAATAGAGATTACAGATGTTTACATATGTTTGAAATGCTGCTTAAAAAAGTAGAGATAATTTAGTGAGTCTCTCTATACCATGTAATCAGTAGAGTATGTACTGACACAGATACTCTGCACATACTCTACTGATACTCATAATTTACAGTATAAGGAGAGAGAATCCATTCATTATGGATTAGATTATATTTTATATAAAACAGTCTACTTCTGTAACCTCTCATTATCCAGTTTAGAACAGAGCAGTGAACCGATAAACATGGCCAGGGAATCCAGATGTGCCAGAGCAAAGCCTGCCTGCTCTGCATCCTCAGATGTAGAGTTAAGCCCCTTCTTGAGTAAAGACAAACTCAATAGATGTAGGGAAGCTACTGTCCATGTGTTAGTGCCTTTGGTAGTATTTAAAGGTGCAGACTTTTAAAGTTGAATTGATACATCCCTAGCTATAATAAAAAAGATGTTATAATGAATTAATACAATAATCATGTAAATGCACATTCCAAAACAGTCTGCGGTACAAAAGGGTTCCTTCATCGTTACCTAACTGTTTCAACAAATGAAGATTTTTATATTTAATCTGAATCTCATGTATTATTCATTATTAGGGTCACATACTACTTTGGTATTTAATTCCCTCACTGTGTGACTGAAGCACTGTCCATGCCAGCGATACACTGCGGATCTGCGGCCACTCAACCAAAGCAACACATTGTGCTGGTGGGACAATTTAAATACATGACATTAGGTATCTGGGTGTCCAAACCCTCTGGACTAATCTATCTGAAGCTGTGCTGATGTAAAGCACAGAAGCCCAGTGTCTGCAGGATGCAGACAGGACAAAATTCCTCATTTAGTAACTTCTAAGTTATTGCTTGTCTTACTTTTATTCTTCATACAGAAAAGCAGTAACTTATTTCAGGGTAAAACAATATTCAAACACTGCAAAGCACTTGAGAGGTGTAATACAAGCTATGAAGAGAAATATCACAAGCACTAATTGTTTTTCTGTGTGGCGTTATTTTATTTCCGAGGATATGCTCACATCATGGCACGCTACCACAATTCTGTTAGCTAAGACTTAGGAGATAGCCATATTGCATCTTGTTTTGTATTTGCAAAGAAAGCACACACAGGTCCTTACTGTGAGGCCTTTACCTCAGCTAAAGTAAAACTGCTCTCTAACCTGTAAGAGGCTGATGGCTTCCAATCTGAGGAAGAGCACACCAAAACCAGAGATTGTTTTCAAGTTGTCATTTTAGTCTGGTGCCCTGTGTGAGCTTGATACCACTTAGAGTTTAATTTCATGTGCTTTTAAAAAGTAAGGATTCTCTTGTTAAAAAAACCCCCAAGTTTCTCTAAAGAATGCAGGGATGCAGACTTCCAAGACTGCTCCATGTGCAGAGCTTCCTACTGGGATGGGCAGGGAAGAAGGGATGGACTCAGGGCTCCCATCCCGTCCTCACCCTGCTCCCCATGGAATCCCATGCCCACTGACACACTGCACTCATCTTCCCCCTCTGCACCTCTTCCCTCTTTCAATGCTCTTTATAAATACTGTCATTTCCTGGTAACGTGATGTGCTATTTGTTCTGTTTTTACTATTTTGTTTACATTTAAACTTCCTCTTCTTTATAATTCCCTGGGCATATTTACATTCACATGGAAGAGTAACCCCCCTGGGCGCAGAGCAGCACACTGGGAAGCTCTGGAGGGCTTCCTGACTGGGGAGAGCAGCTCGTTGCCGTTCTATTTTAAACTCAATGTTTGTTAGTTATCTCCAAGATAACATCAGATGCTGACTTACATGGATCAAGGAGAAAAATCCAGTTCTCCTTCATTAAAAGTGTTTGCCCTACTCTGCCTGAAGCCAATATACAGTAGACATAAATTTCAGAGCTAATGAATGGCATCTCAAGGAGCTGAGCTTTAGCGAGAAGCATTACTAGAGTTCTGTCATGAAAGTCATTTCTGTCCTTGCTGAATCCTGGATAAACAGAGGTTTTAAATGCTGGAACAGTGTCAAGGGTTTTATAAAGCTGCCACCATTTATTTACTCATGCAGTAGAGTTTTAAAGAGTCTAAAAGAGTGTATGCTTGTAAATTACTCTGCGGAGTGGGGGAGCAGAAGATGTATGATCATTTTGTGTAATTAGAAGGGAACCAAGAAAACTATTAATAACATATGAGACCTGTGTTATTAATACCCCATGTTATTTCTGGTGTTAAACAGGCAGTACCTTCAACTCCACAGATCCATTTTTGGTCTTAGCTCTGCTAACCGGAGATACCTTTGAGCAGATCACAGCGCAGAAAGAGTAACCAGTGTCTCTCTCTGCCAGAGTGAATTCTGATTTTTAAACATGGTTTGTCACATTTAATTCCAACTTGGGAGCACAGAAAGTAACTGAAAACTGATAATCGGAGTGTAAAGAAAGCACAGATTAATGTCAGGCAAGAACAGAAGAACACTACTGATGCTAGCCAGATTTTCTATTCCTGGCCTGTCTTTGTACAGTCTATAACCGACAATGTAAAATGTCTAGAACACAGAGCTTTGGCAAATAAAAAGACTTTCCACTTATAATTTTCCCACTCTCCCATCTGTACTTATATATACTATAAAAGGGAAATTTATTGAGGCATGTTCCGATAAATGCTGTGCATTAGCTATAGTTATATATATATCCTTAACATGTCAATCTTTGAAGTTCTATACTGTGTGTCTGGGTGGTGCTGGCCTGCAGCCTCTGAATTGGGCATCCAACATGCAGTGAGTAGCACAAGGCACATCTGTACTCGGCCATCTGGCTTCTTTGCA
>NW_010188767.1:54870-58931 GCF_000695765.1 Mesitornis unicolor
GTGACGGCTCCAAAGGCACCAGAACTGCAGCCCCCCCCACCTTGTGCTGGGCTCTGGGCTCCACAGCCGTGGAGGTGAGACATTGCAACACCCCAGACTTTTATGGGCCCCAGTCTTAAATGGCCTCTTGGAGAATGGAGCAGAGTTCACCCAACAAAGCTTCCCTTTTCCCTTGCTAAGCTCAGTGTGAGCTGATCCTTGTTGTTGCAGCCTTGGCTCAGACAGCAAGAAGAGCTGAAGGAGGTATTTCCCTTCCTAAGGCTCAGCCTTTACTGAGCCTGTCTTGAGAGGCAGCTGCTAACAGTTAGGAACTGGCAGAGAATCTGTACATCATCCCTGTGCTGGTGACAGAAAGGTGACACACGAGTTGAGAGCCAGCTGAAAGGTATGGCGCTCACTCAGGCTTTGGTTTACACTGGCCCAGCAGAAGCACTGGGAAGCACTGCATAAGTGCAGCAGCACACTTCTTACCCTAACTTTCATCACAGGCTGGTGAGTTCAGGGAACTTAGAAGAAAGAAAAAACAAGTTACCTGATAGATTTTTCTCAGGATTATAAAATTCTAATTAAGATTTTCAATGAAGCTCTCAAAAGTATGGGTTAAGCTGAAGTCCTTGTCACTAAACATTAAAGTATTAAAGTATTAAAACATTACACAATGAAAAATAAACAACAATGTGCTTCATTTGTCCATTTACTTTTACAGTCAGCTCAAAGAGTATTTAGGTCATTACATTTAAAATGCCATTGCACTAACTCATCTCTCAAACAACACAATATCCAGACATTAGCAGATCTGCTAGGTTTCCTAATGCCTTCCTGGAAAGATAAAGAAGGTCTAATTACTATGACAAAATATTTCATTGAAAGTTGTTCATAGATATTTTGGTGGCTTCTAAATAGATGTTTTATGTCAATCCACAGTTGAATTCTATGTGATATAGAGAACTGATGTAAACGGATACCAGTTAAGGAAAAAGTGGATCAACAGTGAAAGCAGAGCTGTCTGCATTGGTGACTGATAGTCAGTGGTGAAGGGCAAAGGAGTTTGGCTGATGTAAGAAATGGGATTTCAGGATGTCATATTTGAAAAACAATCCCACAGGAAACACAGCCAAGACCTGGAATAAGAGAGGAAAGATTACAGAAGAGCGTGAGATAGAAGATAACAAACACCAAGAGTGAAAGAGTGGTGCCTGCATGGAGCCGCCTCAGCATGAGCTGAAAGTGTAGTGCATTGCTGGGAGCTACACCCAGGACCCCAGCACTGTGTATGTACAGCCCTCAGCATTGACAACACTCTGCAATTTAGACTGCAGAGGAAAAATGTCTAAAAATAATAGCATTCTTGAAAACAGAGACAAATCCAGGATTTAGATGTATGTCAAGACTGGAGCGGAAAGTAATTCGGAGAGATTTCCCTGTCGGTATTACACTTGTCTACTTTTGAGTATTGCTCCATCAAACATGCCAGCAAGGACTATTACTCCTACTTCAAAAATGTTTTAAATTGGGGGATTTCTTTGCCCAGACAAGGTCTCTCTACCTGATCTGTTTCCCCAGGACGTACAAACTTCTGCAGAACAGACTTGTATCTCACACTTCAGTTTACATCATACACAAGTGAAACCACTGCTGCTGGTAAATGGAGTGAGAAAATTAATAATACCAGTACCAACTTCTGTGCGTATGTGTGCATATAGTATATGGAGCAAAATTTCAGTTCTGAGGAAAAATACATAACATACTCCAATGCAGGTAAAGCTGAGCATACACAGGCTGTGGAGCACCACTGCCCTTGAGGTCCACAGGCACCTGCAGTGTTATACAGCCCAGTCCCCAGCAGGCCAGCAAAGCCCTTAAGTTCATTTTTGCTACCTACTAAAACATCTTGACTATCCTGTCCCCAAGCAGCAGTTACAGGGAATATCCATCTTCTAGCAGTTGCATTCACTGAGTGTCTTTTTCTGTCCTGTTTTTCCTTTAATTCTGTCAATCAGTGTTTCTGTATGTGCCTTATTAGGTACTGGCATCGACTAGTAAATATTTTGCCAAACAGATGTTTGTTTGATTAAAGTTATGGGGGAACTAGCCTTATTTCTGTGCCTGTGCCTGTATACTGTAAATGACTTCTCTGCTTTTGAATACCTATGAATTAAAAATAGCAAATATGCAGTACTAAGTCAATAAGGCTAGAAATGTCTGCAGTGACTCACCTGACAATCCCCATGTTCAAATGTGATATAGAGGAAAACAAGCCCTTTGAGCCAACTGGACCATCCTGCAGCATAGCTGAAGGCTGTAGCTGGCCTGTCATCATGTGTGCAATCCAAGCTTTTCTTTTCCCATATGTCTGGCAGTCTGCAGATAGACCATATGGAGTCACAGCAAACTGTGGTACTGGGAGGACTGTGACTATCTAGGATGAATGCACTGAAGGGTCAGACGGGCTTTGCCTGCTGTTTGTGACAACAGTCTTACCTGTAAGGTGCTACTCAGTTGTTCATAATTCACACAGTCATTCTTCACTCTCATACAGAACATAAAGAATCCTTAGTAAAAGTTAAGATTTACTTACAAATAAGTAAACAAAATCTACCATCCTTTTTATTTTCAGAAGTAAATTTCTTTTACTACACACTGCTGGCGCACTGCATTTCTGTTCTTGCTTCTAAAAACACACAGCTGTTTCCAAAGTGTATTTTTCTATTAAACTTTGAAGATATTCAACATATTCCATATAACACATCTTTAAAAATATCACTTTATGTCATATTTTGGAGCTTGAAGAGTGGATTACATCGAAGAAAGGAACACAGTAGACGGAGAAGTCTGAGAAGGATTCAAGTCACATTTCAAAACTAAAATCCCCAAATTGGATTTTAAAGCCCCAATCTTAGGGAGGAGTTGCCGTGCAATTTTATTTCTGTCCTAGGCAGGGCAAAGGATGAGAACACAATCCAAGTAAAATACAAGCTGCAAGATTCTTTCCTCAAAACTGAGCCTGAGTTGAAACTATATCCTGCGCAGAGATATTATGATTAAGGATAACTGCACAGTACTGGAATACCAGGAAAGTGCAGTGACTGGATCAGGGTTATATTACTGCCACAGAACCAGACATGTCCCTGGTTATTTACAGGAAGGCGGCTGGTTCCACGTGAGGATAACACACTGCATTCAAGGACCAATCTGTGAATCTTTCCAGGGCAAAATTCTTCTCAGTGCTAAAGGGAACTTTACCAAAAACACAAAATGTAACTAAGGAAAACTGCTCTCTGTAACATTTGCTGGGGGAGCCTGATGAAACCCCTTGTGTCTTACCCAAATGCGATTACATTATATTGCCTGCTTATGTTGAGTGGTTATTAATCACTTTTAAAGCCAATTTGTGAACTTGGCTTTGAAATCTGTTCTTACAACATCTTCGCTGTTCTCCTTGGCTTTGTTTAAACTGATAAAAAAATACAATGCAAAACATTACCAAAACAGATGTTGTATTCTTTTTCAAATGAGCATGAAAACTCAAGCTACCTTGCTTCATATAACTGACTTTACATGCTAATTTATTTTCACTCATTTAATTTAACCAAGTAGTTAAACAAATCCAGACACCAAAAGGAGCATCTTCAAATTCTGAAAATCCCTACCAAACATTTGGTTTAGCTCAATCACACAGAATAGCTCCATGGTTTTCATTGCATAAATAGGAGTATGATATTAAGTGGCAAACGACTGAAAAATAATACGCTAAATCTGGTCATTCAAAGTTAAAGTTCCCCCAAACTACAACAGTGTCTTACAAGTTTCTGAGATGTAGATTACAAGTATTTCTGGATTTGTTCAAAATGTTTCATATGCCTCCATAAGAAAACATGTTCTCCATCTACAGTGAAGCAAACAGGGGAATCAAATCAACTTCATTATATTTATTTTATTTCACAACCTCTGGGCCAGATTCAATAAAAGCTCTATCTGATTTTAGTCTGTGTGACAGAACATTAAAAGGCCATGGTATTTATTTAATTTAGCACTCACTACTTTTTAAGCAACAAATGATA
>NW_010188767.1:58962-90639 GCF_000695765.1 Mesitornis unicolor
CTCTTGTTTACTATGACTTATTCATGGGAATTGTGCTTTAAATAGCTGAAGTCCATAGGATGTCAAAATCTGGAGCTTGAACTGGAATGCACACAGATCTTATTAATTAACGAGGGCTGGGAAAAGAAATGGGATAGAGAAAATATATTTGGGCTCTGGGTTCAGCATGAGAAAGTAGTCAGCATTCAGATTCAAAGCCAAATCAGAGCTAACATTAAAGTATGCGTGGAATGAGGTCCCTAGCAGTGGTTGTTGTAAGATTCCTGCTCTGACTGACAGAAATCTCCTGATATTTCCATCATTTCTAGCCAACTCAAAGCAACTTTCTTTATTTCTTTGTCTCTTTAGCCACCTGGTTTTAGACAGGGAGATTGCTATCCCAGTCCAGCAAATTCGAACTATTCACCTAAGCTGATCAGGCTCTTTTTGGGAAGAACATCAGCAAGGAGAAGAGGTGCTATTGTGACTTGTCTGGGCATCACTAAGTGCTAGGCTTCTTTTGGAGCAAGGAATGAAGCAAAGAGCTTGTCTCATGGTGAGGATCTCTCTGCTACTCAAGCACTTTTTAGTTTTCACATGAAAGGTAAAACTGAGCACACTCTGTCCACCTGCAGCAATGAAAAATGAGAAGGCCCTGGGCCTGGGGTCTTGCTCCAAGTTCATCTTAAACTACATTTTGTCCACCTGCAGACGTATGTCCTCCCGCTTGATGCTTATTGCAACACATTGCAAGAACTGCCAAAAAAATGAATAGAGGATATCTTACACTCACAATAAGCCTGAGCTTTGTTTGCAAAAGAAGTGATCCTTCCTCCAACAAAAGCCAAAAGAAAATGTAACCGCTCATTGTACTGACTGGGCCTTCATGACTCCTCCCTGGAGAATGGGCTGATAATCTCTGGGTTTTTAAATCAGATTTCCAAAGTATTTGCACAGCTTTAATGCATGGGAACATATGTGGGAGCGCTGTGCGTAACTCCCAGCAGACAGTCCTCTATGTCCACACTGCTCCCAGTAATTTACCTTTCTGCATTTTAGCTTGAGCTCTGGCACAGAATATGCCTGAGAACACGCATTTCTGCTTCCACATCCATCTAAAGGTTTTCTTTCCTAGTTTCACCCATATCCAGAATTTGAGGGATACTTCGTTTCTTTGCTCTTCTACAGGAAGTTTTTGTTTAAGGAAAGCCACTGTCCTTTTAAAAGCTTGAGGGCACATGAAAACAGTCTCTCTATATTAAGAATCCCTGGTGGGAAATTCATAGTTGCACTCCCTTCTGCATCAGCACCAGGAAAGCAGCAACTCGAGGTCACCAACAGCAGCACAGAGCAGATATAACCCATGGTCAGACACTTGCCCCAAGAGGATCAAATTCAATCCAGGCAATTGCAACATCACTTTGAATGCAAAAGTTATATGAAGATTTGTAGAGTATCTCAGAGTATTCTCCTTAAATCACATCTGCCCTTCCCTACAACCATATATATTGCTGCATCTTTCTGTTTCAGTATTCTTTCATATTCATAATAATTCTTTGAAGTAGGTTGTTTGAATTGTATCACTAAACTGTTTGTAGAAAACATGCCATTCCATTACTTGCTATACATATTAATGTCAGTTCCTTATATTGGATTGCATTCCTAGCCCCATTTTTTTCTTTCTGAAAAACTATATTCAGTTTGGAAGCCTTTCCATGTGCAGAATTCCCCCCTGGATTAACAGGGCTGATGTCACCACTGTGCAATTCTGGGTTAAGCTGCAGTAACTCCCCTGATCTCAGTAAAGCTGTAACAGCAGAAAACTCCAGTAACGCACCAGTGAGTCACACCCAGGCAGCTCTGCACAAGGAAGGGTTCTGGATGTGTCCAAAGAGTAATCAATGGATTCTTTTCATTTTTTTACCAAATGCTGGCTGTATTTCACTGCAAAACACAGATTCAATACATCAATGTATGCCTAGCAAACTTACACAAAACAAAAACCCGAAGAGCTGATTTTGATGTTAGTGATCGATACACCACAGTGACCCGAAGCTATCTGAGATACCAAAGATCACCATGTTATAAGGCAGCAAAATTGATTAAATTTTCCTAATTAGATGAAGTCACCGCATATTAATCCTCAATCAAATAGTGTCACATATGGCTTTCTTCTCAGTTTGGTACCTTGGCTATAGCACCATGGGACACGCTCCAAGTTTTTTATCAAGCAACGTGCTTGTGATTTCTGCCCGAGAACAAAACAGGAATTCAGCGTTGCGCCCAGTGTTTGCAGAACCAGGTGACGTCAATTGTACATCAGCTTGTGTATATATGTTAGACTTTCCTCTTTCCGTAAACCTCTTCTCCTGTAACAATTCATGCTGAGGGACTGCTAAGAAAAAGAGTGCAGGGAATTTCCCAGCTTTAGAAGCAACAAACATCAAATTTAACATGCCCAGCATTGTTCTATTTAAAGCACTGGTAAATGAGCCAACAAACTACTGTCCATGAGCATTACATCACATGTTGCCGCGTTTCTCTGAGGCTATATAAAGCTGTAATATGTTCACTAATGAATTGGTATGTTCAGGCCATATGGCACACTGGAATTGCACAGTACAGTGCTCTAGTTATGGGGTATGCAACAATCAATATCTGACATTTATATCATCACATGTTTATGAAACTTCTCCCAAGGAGACTACCTGTTAAAATAAACAGTGGATGTTTCATTGCTCGCGCTCTTGTGTGCTTGTTACAATTTGCTTTATATGTTATTTGTTTATAAAATCATCTGTGCTAATAACCCACAGTGCCAATGTATTTTTTTATTTTCCTCTATGTCCTAATTTCACTGCAGCTGTGGGAATAGAGAGGTGATTGGCTCCTGTTATTTTGTTTCAAAAGTTCCAGTTGCTGACTAATTACCCTGTTGAAAAAGCAAACACGGCTGTTTCCCATATCTACACCACATTTTCTTATTTCCAAATATGAAACTACAGGAATCCAAGGCAGTTAATATGTCAGGTTATATTTACATAGCTCTTCAGTTATCATGTGGAGCAGCATCTCTGCCCAACCTTTTGGATTATAAAAGGATTCTGTGGAAAGATAAAATGCTAGGGAATGAGTTAAAGTATGTAAATAAATTTAAACAAACACATAAACAAAAAGCAGAACACTTGGACTATCTCTGTGCATTATGATAAATGGAGACGTAATCTCCTAATACCCCTGGCCATGAGGTCTCTCCATTAGCTAATAGCCGGTTTTAAACACAGTCTTATAATAATTCTACCAACTAAATAAACATTTTAAAATGAACACACTCTCATGTGAATAATCATTTCAATTTACAAGGCAGAAAATGTACCACATTAGGTTTCACTGCCTGTTTTTCATTCATTACACTTTGTACGGTATAAGTCTGCATGCAATGGTGTGACCCATGATAAAAAATACCCCCTTGAAGTTAAACCAGCTTGGAGTTATCCACCCAGCTTCCTCACAAGGTGTTGTGCCTCCAAGCAGCTGCCTTTTTGGGAGAGCAGACCTACCTTTAACAACTGGAGAAATGATACCCCATGCAGGTCATTGTTCTGGGCTGGATCATTGGGGTTCCCGCAGTCACTCATTCTGGCTATGAAAATCCTGCCTGCGCTCAATCAGAAAAGCAAGAGCATGCTTTTCTCTTCAGCTCCAGCGCTGCTGCTCTTCCGCTTCTTGTCAATATTTAACTAGTTTGTCAAGTTGGATTATATCACCTGTCCTCCATCCTACTCCTTTAATTCCAACTAAATGGGTGTGCGTCCAACGCAGCCTTAGTCAAATATTGATAGCTTATCAAAGTCATTTGTTTGACCTGAAACATTTCTTCCTGAGTGCATTATCCTATGTTGGTGATACAGTCGCCAAACCAATGCACCAGAGAAACCAACATGGTAAACAGCCAGCCATGATTTCTGTGCTCCATAGCAACACTCGCAGAAAAACAGGGACTTTTTTGGAATTTCAGCATTCCTTGATGATTACTTGCCACAGAATGAAAGTGACATAACAACATCATTCGCAGCAATAGGAGAAATTCCAGTGTACACATACTTTTCAACAGACTAGTATAAAACAACAGGGTTTTTCAGACTTTTTCTTTAAAGGAGGCTGAAGGAAGTGCTTCCTCAGGGCTGATCCTTCCCTCAGACATGGCCTGCAGCTGCCTTTTCCCTGCAACCACCCCACCACAATCGGATCTATTTCTGCTGACTGCAAACGAGCCATTTCTGTTCAACTTGTCACTGCTACACACTACTGTACACTACTATGAACAGGCTCGTATGAATTCATTTGTTGTTTCGCTCATGTACATTTATTTGCAGGCTAACTGTGTCTCTTAGGCACAGGCAATTCGCCAACCCCATCCCCAATGGAACAAAATTTTACTCTTCAAATTTAAAGGCACTAATAATATCAAGCAGCAAAAACAATGATGCAAAGCACATATGGTGCTTCAAGCTACAGTAGTTAACATTAAAAAGTCAATTATTACCAGTCCACTGCAATATTTTGTCTCAGGAGGCAGAAGTTTTTAAAGACATGTTACAGTGTCTTAGTTATTCTGGGGCTGGGGGAATGCTGACTTTTAACAACAAGCTCTGTTTATTCCAAAATGGGATAGATTGCAAAATGTCTGCGTGTTTCAGAATAGCAAACACAATTATTCCTCACAGATCTCCCCTGTCCTCCCTCCTAAGCTTTTTCACAAAAAAAGGGATCTTTAGAGCCAAAGAGCTTAGTTCAACCAAATCATGAGAGAAATGAGATTTACACTGCTTGCAAGGAGCATTGAAGGTACAAGAAGGTACAGCCTACCTAGTCATATTCCCCTTTGGGAAGTTTGTTGCTGATGGGCAGTTTCCTATGTCTTTGATAATACAGAATGTTTACATCTCTGTAAAGTTAAAGTTTATTGAGTCATGATTAGTAACTAAGTCAGGTCTGGAAATGTCTATCTCCACATGGATGTATAGGCTCTTGTCCAGCATGATGTCATTTCAGAGCAGCAAAACCTCACATCTGCCATCCAGGTAGTTGGCCACTAACCTTCAGGTTACAGACATCAGTCAGTGAAACCGTGTATGCAATACAAATGGTTATAGATATAAAGAGATTTTTAACCTACATACAATCTCTTGAGCAACTTAATTCCCCACTCCCTTTCTCGGTGCTTCTCTGAAACCCCCAGCCTGCACTGAAATAGATGCTGAGCCTCAAACAGTCAAAAGCGATTTTGTAGTTCTAAATCCAAACCGTGCACAATTGGTCTCTGGAACCAGTGGAACAAATGCTACTCTCTCGCAGCAAGATATTTTTATCTTTGATAAATATTAACTGACAAGCAATAGTCAGAGCCAAAGCAGCTGACCCATATTTCATAACTAGTGGAGCTATGCAATGGGGAAGTTTTCTTTGACGCTATCATTAGACGCACTCAGCTGCTAGGGCTGTGAGCTGGATCCTGGTGCAAAACTCCTCAGATCCCTGAGTACAAGACCAGCAGATTTTAGTGTGGTTCTTTACATCTTTTTAATTGGTTAAAAACAGAAAAAAAGAAATGGAGACATTGCAATTATGTCTTATTGAAAGGTATTTTTCACTGAGAAAACTGTGGACTCACCACTATCAGCACACACAACCGTGGGGATGAAGCAGATGCTGGAGCGGGGCAGGGGGGGTTGTCACAAGGATATTGTGAGATAGAGCTCACCTGGCTGCTGGGATTACAGGATAATAAACATCAGTTTGTCATGAGGTCATCTTCAGTGTAACTCCATTGCTATTTTCAAAAGAGTATCAGTGAATGTCACTTTAGTAAAAATAATTTAATACCTGAAATCTGCAGATCTGGACAAGTATGCAAGACATCCAAAAGTCTTTAAAAAAGACACTGCTAATGGGTTTGTGGGCTGTGTTGAATTTGGGGTGTTTTCCTCTATTTTGCAAATAAATAATCGGATTCAAAGTTCACAAAGATAGGGGTGCAGAAAACCTGAAAATAGTAAAATTCTGCCTAATATTTTAAGTAACATAAAATACCATGGACCTCAGAAGAAGATACTACAAACCCGGTACAAGTAAATCTTTGTTTACTTAATGCAATTCTGACTCCTTATTTATTATTTATTTATTTAAATTTTGTGTGAGCTTCCCCAGCCAAGCTGTTCGGGTTGCCAACGTGAATAGCTTTCCACATCTGCTGCCAACTGATGTCTCCCCTGACGGCATTCAGAGCTGAAGACCAAAAAATTTCACATCGAGCAGAATTAGCTCTTTAATAAATGGGTCTGTGGAGCAGCTCAGCCCAGTATAAAGCAGCTGTTTCAGCAGTCAGATGGCTTCTGGCAATTGTCTCCAAAACTGGCCTTTGCCACAGCATCCACGTCAAGGAGTTACCCAGTGCTGCCATCGCCAGTCCCTATTTTACATTCTTAAAAAATATTTAAAGTGAAATGGAGACCTTGAAGGCTATATTTACACTGGTTGACATTCTGTGTTGTTTGGGGAGCAAGAGTAAATTCTGACCTTTAGATCTCACTTAAGGCTTTTCATCCTTTTCTTGAAACCCCTTTACGCGTGTAAACAGTTTTGCATGTACATAGAGGCAACTTTTTCCTGGTACATGCTGCAACAAATGTAACTCACAGATTCACTTCTGCATCCTAGACATATCAATTGAGGTCTTACCATCTTACAATGACTGCTGAGCTAATTCTGTCAAACTCCCATTGCCCCCAGTGGAAATCTGTCCAAAATGAAATGAAAAAAATCCTGGAGCATGCTCTGTGTTTGGGAGAAAAATGAACTGTCTTGGTAGCTGCCACATTTGTGTGCCAGAAACTGTTGTGAGGGATTTTAAAAGGTGCTTACTTTTGGCCTCTGTTCCCACTTAAATCAGTCAGCGATTAAACTTTCATTGACCTCGGTGGGAACAGATTTAAACTCACATTAAGCATTTTAAAACCCAAGTGTGCAGGTTTTACATATTGGACAACATACCTTTCTGAGCACCCTTATCAACCTTTTTCTCCATCAAATCTATTGCCAATGCATCTTTTGCGGCAGACATTGAAGGAGAATGAATAAACGCAATTGTTTTTCAATGTCACTTAAATAATTTGCATATAGTGGCACAGGCTGAATAAGAGAAGACAATTTTTTATAAGCTTATAATGTTTTTCTTTGTCTTAGAATGTGCTCATTAATCTTTGATCAGCGTACAGCACGCAGCACCCGACATAACTGCCGTGCTAACGCTGCCATGTCTGCCCCATCACACAACAAAGCAAACATGACTTTTTCATGAGAAACAATAAAAAATGTCCATCAATTATTAAAGTTTTCTTTTCACTATGTATGGTTGAAAAAACTTATACATGAAAAGAAAATATCTCTTCCTACATGCCACTTATGCACACACTAAATACTTTGTTTTTCTTACAGCCACCCCAATACCTTGTTTAGTTCAGTTTTTTAGGCATGAAGGAACTCAAGACCCTCAGTGCTGTCCTACACACAGGTATGGCCTTGGGCTAAAAAATAAATGCCCGCCTTTCACAGAATACAGTAGGCAGTTTAGCATTTCCAGAAATGAAAGACTACTTTCTCCATATCCTCTATTTTGATCTCTTCAGAAAGAATCAATTAGGTTAAAAATCTCTGAATCTTTAGGTATTTTTGAATGCAGCAATGTTGATAAAACTGATGGCACACACAGCGTGGAGAAGGTAATTAGTCCTGCAGTCCTTGTGTTCCCTCGCACGAGTGGGAACACTCTGCTTGTGTAGCTTTCAGTGACCTGAAGGTCATTCCTCTGTATAAGGACATTTGCTACACGGAGGTCACTAAGCTTTTTTTAAACCAACAGCAAAAACAAGGAAACTGCTTTCCTCCTCTGCCAACTCTCTGCAGAGCATCGCCACGTCCCTTCCAAACTTCTGCTGCCTTCAGCTCCATGCTACAATCTGAGCAGGGGACAGTTTTATTCTTTGCTCTTGATTTCCTTTCATCAAGAAAGCATCTTAACTTTCTTGAGGTGGCAAAGACCCTCCTTTGACCTCACTCTTCTCAGTTTTTCTGTCTTCATGGATGCCAAGAGAAAACGATGAAGAAATTGGTTATTGACTTTCCCCCTCACTCCCACTGTTTCCCAAGAGCAGTCATAGCGGTGCTTGTAATAGCTTATCTCTTCAGTGTCTCACCCTATACATCCTATATTTCCCTTAGCTCATCCAAGAGACAGCAGCTCAGCCAGTACAGTGAGTATTAGCTCATTCTGGGGTTCTGTGGTGGATCTGCGAGTGTCACCCAAGAGCTACAAACACTGTTTTTCCCATGGTATCCATATATTGAAAGGCTGGAAAATCTAACATCCAAATATTGGCCGAACTTGGCTTAATGTGAGATTGAAAGAGATCACAGCCCAGGGAAGGCTGGCTGCAGGCCATAAATGCAAATAGCTGTGCGATTAACAACATGTTATACCCATAAAATTTAAATCAAACGTTGGTCAGCTGAAGGTCGTTAAAGAAAGAAAGTCCCTTAGTTCTCCTTCACTCTGCTCTGAAAGGCTGATACTCACCAGTGGGAGGTAGAGCAGACTAAAAGGGAAATCACACAGATTTATAAAGATTTTGTTTCAAGAAAAGAGAATGGATTTGCTGAATATTCTGGTGAGCCTAATCTATGTAAGGAAAGCAGTAATAAACTCTAAATTACCAGGAAAAACAAAAAAATCCTTGTTCACTTGAGTGACTATTCTCAATAGGTATCACTTACCTAGTGCCTGGAGAGAGCACTCGCAGCACAATTATTAAAAGGCCGAACTTTCTAGAGTGCTCTGGATACTCTGTCAGCCTTTGTAAGCAGAGTTCAAGAAATGTGAAACTACTTACTGTCAGATAACTGTCTGTGAATATCACCTTTTACAAGAGTTAGAGGGGATCCGAATGCTGTTTCCACAAGACTAACTCAGAGCTCCTCAAAGCGGCAGAGGAGGCTTTGCATACCCAAGTGCAGGTACCCTCAGCTGTGCAACACGTCAGGTCACTGTAGTATGAAATAACTTCTGAATAAACAGGATCTGCTTAATTTGGCCACTGTCTCCCATATGAATCACACCATGCTTGCTGGCAGTACAAATGCCAGCCTTTTCTTCATCTACACTGCTGGACTGAGTAGAAATTTGCCAGATTTAAACCAAACAGAGAAAAAGACTTAATCCTTGATGAAAATGCCTATGGCCAAGGTATGTCTTCTGTATCTATAGTAAGATAGAAGATTATAAACACTTAACTCTTAAGTTAATTCACGAATTATAGGCTAGTAAAACAAACTCAGGGAAGCTGAACCTTTTGGTCTGAGTTGCACATCACCAGAGAAAAAGAAATGGTGATGCGCACTTCAATAGCTGGAGGACAAATTAGCTTCTCTGGAAGGTGCTTCAGCTTGTGACTCTTACATGCTTTATCAAGGGATTAATTTTCCTTAGCAGCTACCAAGCAACAGGAAAAATCAGTAAAAGTCCAAAACTGGCCAGCTGGGAAGCATCTGTTACACCTGGCCCAGGATATGATGGCAGAAAGTGTGAAAGAGTCCAAAGAGCAACGAGCCTCTGAAACAACACTGAAATTACCAAATTAGGTCCATTCACATAAACACTGATTTAAGTATGTTTACAGCGGTTTATATTTATGAACATATTACTCTTGCATTATCTTCCTTGGCTTCTTTGCAAAGTTAAAAGAAAAAGAAATCATTCTGGTCTTGCCTGGGAAGTTTTTCTGATGCTGACGTTATTTATTTGTTTATTGCCAAGCAGAAGCCTTAAGGATGTGTAAAGTATCTGCTGTGACACAGAGCAAAGCTTTCTTACTAGATCAAACCTAGGTCTCCATAGACAGCAGATGATAGCACAAAAGGGGAAGTCTGAGATGAACTCACACTAGAATCAGAAAAGATTTAAAGCTGAAGGATTTGAGGAAAATCATCCATTATGACACAGTTCACATTCACCATTAGGCTGCTCTTGGGAGGGAGATAATCAAGAAGCTGTAAAACAGGGTTTAAAATGGGCTTTGTGGGACTTGAGGAAGCAGCAGACCTCCATTAGACAGACTTTTGACAGGTCTCTGACTTAGGATAACCTATATATAAAAATAAATATGGCTCTAGCTGACAGACTATTGTTGCTACAGCAGCGTAGATCAAGACTGGTCAGAACTCTTTGAACACTTTGAGACCAAACTATTTTCTAAAAGCACAGCAAGCACACAGTACAGCCACAGCATTATTGGAGCTGAGTAGGGACAGCTGCCTTCTTCCTTAAACCCCGTGCTCCTGGGGCTGGGCAGGACTTGTAGGCTGCTCCCGGTTTGCTTTCCTGGCAGGCAAGTGAGTATCTGGGACTCTCAGTACTCAGCAAACATGAAACTATCCACACGCAACCCAAAAGGTTTGTGCTAACAAGGCAAACACGGCAAATCTCAAATACATGTTTTTCATTCTCCTGTTTTGTAAATCAATTTTATCATTTTTGGCATGGTAATGTCAAAAATGCCTTTGCATTTTCCTCATTCTGACCATGCAGCTATAGAGTAGAAAACTGATTAATCCATTCAATTCTGCTTAATTTGAGCCCTGTTTTCTCAGTTGCTTCAGTTTCTATTGTTATCTTCCCTTTGGGGAAGACTCTACTCTGACTTTTTGCAAATCTCTGGAGAACACTTGGAGCAGGACAGCTTCCACCATGTGAAGAAATGGGTGTTGGAATATTGCTCTTTCAAATCAGGCAAAGAGCTGATTTGAAAGCGATTAAAGACTGAGAGCTAGAGAAGCTTTGAGGATGGAATATATTATTTTTCACCAAAAAAGTTCCTTGTTCAGGCTTTCTTGTTACTTCAACAAAGCCTTTTACCAATGGGAAACAAAAGCAGAAGGGGTGGGTTGAGCTCAGGGCAGTGATTTTAAATGAGGTTGTATTCTTTTAATCTTGTATTTCTAGAAGAAAATTCAGCAGAAGAGAGATAAATCCCTGGCAATGAAAATATGGGCATTACAACAGTATTGGTAAAGTTTTCATTTATTTTGGAATGCCCTTAGCAAGCTTAATATGAACTGACTGAAATTAATAAAGGAAATATTTGCTTTCTTGTTGATCATTAATGTATAGATCTGCATCTTTTGCATTCCACGTTTCAGCCTCAGAAACTAAGCAGAAACACTGACTTCTCCTCTGCATGTTTTTTAAACAGGTTACTTGCAACACCCAAGTTAAACACCAGAATGGAGCTATGCAAAGCAAAGATGGATAATAGATCATCTTTCCTATTGGTCCTACCAGTAACTAATAAATATGTAAAAGCAGACACAGCACCTTACCTACTTTTACCATAGGTTGCTAAACACCTACAAGGTGGCAGGGGGGTGTGGAAGGGAGTGGGAATTGAGTGGAGCATTTCAAGAGCAGTGAGAAGCCAGGACTTGGTTAACTGACTGCCTTCTGGACTCTGATTCATACAAATCTTAGCTTCAGGAGCATCCTCTGCATTCAGTAAAAACATTTCAGTACATTCACAATTTGTCAGGATGGTAACACAGGGCTGAAACAGGGAGATTTCTTTGTAAGTAAATTCTTCTCCCACTACTACAGCTGTGTCAAGGCTTACGCCAACTGGCACTTGAAGCTGTTCTACTGCCAAAATCTGCTGTCTCCAAAGCAAATGGGAAGGAGCCAATGTCTTGTGGATCTCAACTGTAAGTAGTCATCTAAGACAGAATATAAGATGAGCTGCAGATCTCATGGTGATCTCCATAGGAACAGTCAACTGGGAGACACAGAAAGACTGAGAAAGAGAGGGAGGTTATATATATCAGATAAACAGAGTTCATTTTTGTCTCCTGACTAATATTTAGGATCAGATTCTCCACTGGGATAAATTAGAGCATCTTTAGCTCTGTGTTTGCAAAAATCTTGACATCATTGTATAAACCATATTACTTGAGATGATAAATCTGGGGTCTGTTTTCTTTGCCTTACAGTTTAAGGGCCTCTCGCCTATTGTTTTTGAGGCTTTTTCCAACATCAGACAGGCAAGACACAGTCGCACTTCATCTTCATGCAAATGGAGACCGCATGTAGTTCTCCGCATCTGGCCTTCAGGAAATGAAAGAAAAACCTGGAACCAAACAGCACAAGGCAAGTAACAAAACCATCGGAGCTGGTGGCTGCAAAATCTGTCCAGCTCCCACCAGTGGGAGCATCTGGGATTGTGCCAGCTGAGGACCCAGCCCTCAGTCTAAATATTGACTCAGTGTTTGGTCTCGCGGACCAAACAAGAAGTTTCATGAGGCATTTCCCAACCCAGTTGAGTCTGGAGAGCCTGAAAGACTCCACTCCGGCCTTTATGTGAACAAAGTTTAAGTTTGCTCCTGAATACAGTCAAAAGATTTTTCAGCTGCTTTAAGATCTGGGTTTCACATATCCTTGCTGGAGCATCTACAATCTAATAAGTATTCTCCACAAATACAAGGAAAACACATTCCCGCCCTGTAGTCATACTTAAAGCTGGACAAAATATTTAAGAATTATTTTTCCCCTCAAAAACCAAGTGATTTATCTGATTCAGGGAAAGGAAATGAATCTTCTATGCCTGAAGTGAAAATTATCTTCCACCCTACTGAGAGCTTTATGTTTTATTTGGCCAACTAAGTATGTTCTACAGGAACTTAGGAAAAAAGGCAAATTACAAGCATCTGAACATTTATTAAACTCCTTCAAAAATATGGCAATATTCACAAGATTTATATTTTTTAAACATTAAAATGGTAAAAAGATTTTCCTGTAACCAAGGAGAAGGCATCAAATATCACCTTCTGCATTAGATGTGTAAGATCAATCTTACTCCAGGACCACAAGCACGGTACAGTACATATCTTTGCTTAAGAATTTCATTTCTTCAATCCATTTTAATCTCTACAGCCACTAGAAATCTTAATTTTCTCTGATATTTTCTCTGACACTGACTGCATTGCAAATTTTGGAAAAAGAATGACTCCTTATCCTGAGCAATTGTCTGGTTTTCTCTGTTTCTGCATTTGTTGGCTCTGAATTTCTACAGACTGCTTTCCTAGATTGGACTCTGCTCTTTTACAGCTGCCACAGACACTAAAGTAGATCTCATCAGTGTACCGTCTTCTGCTCTCATCACGTTTTGGTAACTGCCATAATGAAGGTAAAAGGTCTCAGTTAATTATTTGCTTCCTTAAAAGGTTATTGGAAGATTACAGAAAGAAGACAGGTACGTTATTGTTAGCCTCACTCAAATGCCATCAAAACCTCTCTCAGATCAAAGTTCCTTACTGAGAATTTACACCGTGCCATGTCCTAACGAGTATGGACTGGGATCACGAGTCCTCAGGGCTCGGAAAAGAAAATCACCTCTTTTTATCTGTGACCTTTTATTGTTGCTGTTTTCCCTGACTAGTTAAATCTGTCCTTAAGTGCTCTTGTGCACCAGATTCCAGCCTCCATTTACAAAGAGGTCACCCCACCAAAGGGACAAAAGCTAAATTACTCCCAGCTTTGAGCACAGCCACATACGCTGGGAATTTTTTCCAATCAAAAAAATAAATGTGTTTTGCTACTCCCATTTTCAATTTGTCACGTCGTCCTACAATGGGACCCTTTCTGTTCACCTAGCAATGATAACAGCAAAAGCCAGCACATGTCTGTGCCCCATTCACTGCCTGGCGTCCCAACCCCGTGTAATGGACATCGCCGGTGGGGACACACTCGGGTGAGAGCCATCTGCGCTGAGGGAAACTGCCTAAATACAAATGGATGGGGCAAAATGTGTGTCATGAAGAGAAGACAATTTTATCCTTTCTGAAAGGCTACCAAGGATTTCAATACAGGGCAATAGATGCATTGCCTTTGATTAGCTCATAAAACCCCGTATTACCATTATGTGGAAATAAAACTCTACTTAACAGTCTCTTTTTCTCAGAGATGAGTGGAATTTATCTCCAATGGCTCTGCACTGAAAACAAGTCATCATTTATATCCCAAGAAATACTAGGATAATGAAAACTGCCATACCCAGTGCAGCTACTTCCCCCATTTTCTTTTTGGAAGATTTTTAACTATCAGGTCTTTCTGAGACATTTGTAAATCAGTACAGATCTGCTTAAATAATCTAGGAATCTGTATAACGCTCATTATTTCCAGAGTTTGGAAAAACAAGTCCGTTCCTATCCAAAAGCCCTGCAAACCAGGCAATCCCATCACCACAGCAGCACACTTGTTCAGTCTCATGACTGTGTGAGGATCCCCAGTCTGTAAATATGAGATGCCCTTTCTATATTTCTATTAAATGAGAGAAAGCAGCAGTAACTGTTTACCATAGATTCAGCTAAAGGTCTTTATTTTATAATAGCTGTGTCCGTTTAAGCCACTTGTTTGCATTTGTCTTAGGAGATGTGCTACCTTCTAAGAAAAACACACAGAAAGGCAACAGATGCCTGGAGAAGACCCACATCACAAGAAAAGGCTGATGTCTGCTTAGGAAAGGGATCAGACAGGCACACCCTTAGAATAAACAGAAAACACCTGCAGCCTGTGCCTGATCGCCTGCCTTCCCGCAGCTCCTCCTGCCCACAAGTCCATGCTTAGCCATCACAGGGCACGGAGCAACTTTACAGGGCCATGGCCACCTTTCCCTCTCCACGTGAATCCAGCTGGGGACACAAGAGGCCCCACATGCAGGTGCACAGAGATGCAATTCACAGACTCGTGAACCAGTTTGAAAGAATAAAGTCCAATAATTTCACACAGAGTTTGGTCAGAAAAGGCTCATTCACTTCAGAAAACCAAAAAGAGCAGGACTGACTCCTGCAATGCAAGTACTTACACAGGCAGATCACAAATCCAGTGGTTTTAGCTGCTCAGTCAAGGGGAATGACTTGGTAAGGCCAGAACAAAAAACAACACTTGGGAAGAGCTTAATTTCATTGTCTGAAGGTTTCTCAGCTGAGTTGAACCAGCCCTGCCCTCTGCTTGTTTAGGCGGCTTTTCTTAGCAACAAAAGACTTTCACACTCCAGCATACACGAGAGATACAATTTTCGGATGCATTGACATGACGCAGGCTTGGCACCGGCCTTGCTTTGCGCAGACTGAATGTAATTAGGTTCTGGTCACTGGTCTGTGGGCAAACACCAGCTTCCAGTCCACCGATTAATTCATCCTTAGCCAGTGACATCCACAGCCGACACACTTCACACTGGGGAAGGGGGACATTTGGAGGTTAGAAAATTGTATTTAATGAGTTAACACTCAGCGCCTGTGGTACACTGTTGGATGCCACAAATACCCAGAATGTGTATCCCAAACCAAGGTGCTGCAGAAAAGCAAAATTCTCCTTTCTGTACTCTATCAAGTGTATAGGGAGCAGCTCACCCTATTTTTAGGTTTATCAGACATTCATCTATCATTTCCCTCTATCCCTATCTTTGCTGGCACCACTTCCTGGCCTTGCTAATTAGTGCATTGAGCCACACACATGGATATATAAATATAGATTAGATATAAAGACCTTGTGTTTCTGAGTTTTAAGAACATCCCTAAAAATAGATGGTAATTGTGTCTAATACAGAGCACTGTTCTCCATATTTCCTTCCTTGCCTCCATTTTGTGAGTAGACTATAAACAATGCTTTTACCATCATAAATAATTCAAGTCATTCACAAGATATCAGTAATGTCAATTAGACATATTTCTTCCCATCAGTGAGAATTTCCTGTTTTCTACTATGCTTTGGGAAAAACGCTCTTAGCCTTGATGCATAAGGGATTGAAAAAATGGCTTTTGTTTCTCATTCACGGCATTCAGAGTTCATTTTGTAGACTCTGACGCAGCTTCACACAGGTTTGTGCTTCCTGAAGTTTGTATCCTCATTTCAAAGTGCCGTCCTGCAATTCATGCAGGGCTGGACAACTTATAGTACCTGTTACGAAAGCACCATAATGCAAGTTTATTGGGCCCATAACTGACATTTATCCTCACATCATCAGCCCTGAAATATATGTAATCCATATTTAATAAAACCACGAGCCATTTTCAATAGCGTTAGCTCTGTTTTAAAAGGTCATTAGAAGGTGAGCAAAGGTTGAGGGAGAACTTTATGCGGTGGATAAGAATAACACAGCCCAGATGTAACATTTCTGGTGGATGATCCGGCAGGTCTTTACAAACATTACTTAAGCCTCACATTTTCCGTATGAGGTAGGTAAACACTGTCACTCCCTTGCTCTCAGATCTGTATAACAAGGCCAGTAAAAGAGCTGTGACTCATAGGACACTGGAAGAGCCAAGATCAAAATTAAAAAAGACTTAGCAGCCAGCCCACATTCTAACAACTTGCATTAATTCAGTCAGTGATGGGGTCCTGTGCTCTGCTTATGCAGGGTCGGATCCCATTTCCCTTGCCAATGACAGCAGATTCCTGGCTGTATTCAACTTCCAGTTTTGCATAACTATAAATAATCTGCTACATCTCATTCTTCCAGAGTCCAGTCATTTCCAATTTCCGACATGTCTTCTTTCCTCCTCCTCTACTCCACCACTTTGATGCTTAACCCTTCCGTTCTTTTCTTCGCAGCGCAGTATTATGAGAAACCTCTGTAGAAAGGGAAGCTGTGAACCAAATGATGAACATGTTCAGCTCAGAGTCCACAGCTGTGAGAAATTCAATGTTAACAAAAGCCAGCAGGAAAGTGTTTAAATTCTCCCTTCTGTCCTCAGACCTGAATATCAGCAGGGTGTAAGTGGTTCACAGAAGTTGTACCTCTCATCTTCACCATGGGATGAATTTCACTTCACCACCACAGTCACATCTCACAGCTTTAGTCTCCATTCCTGCCTATTTCCACTTTTGAGATATATCTAACAGAAACTATATCTAATAATAAATAATAAAGCAGACTTGTGCTAGCTTTCAAACACAGCTGTGTACCTGCAAATCCTACGTGCTGCACCAGGCACATAGAATCAGAGATGCCACAAGACTCAAGACAAATACATAAGCAAAAGAAGCAGCAAGTTCATACAACACTACTCCAAATGTTCTAGACTGCTGGGCTTTACATAATATAGGTAACCCAATTTTCTCTTCCTGTAGTTGGTCAAAGATGTTCTAAACTTTCGAAATTAATTCACTACCAAGTTGCTTAGAACAAAAGTTTCGACTAAGAAGTGCAGGTCCATAATCAGAATTACTGTAAGGGTAATTGTATATCCAATTATTTAATTAGAGTCCACAATTGGCTATCTTACTGAGAAAATCATATTTCATTATTTTTAACTTTTTGAGCCAACACTCCTGCAGGAAAGAACTCCACTACGTTCTATTTCAAACATTAACAAAAAATTGCCAGAAAACATGTAACTGTAGCATTTGTCACTGATGCAAACACATATATATTTGTCAGCTCTGACATCAGATTCATTGCGCTGGTAGTGAAAAAAATTAAAATTATGGTGGAGAATGATGATTAAATAGATATGAATCCTTTACCTGAGTACCAGGGCATGATGAGACCCAGAAGCACCACTGCTTTACTCTCACAACCAGATGCATTAAAATTAGCAGTATTTGTGTAATTTTTTGAAATATTCTATTAATATCTACCTTCCAGCATGGATTTCCCATTTGATTCTACACTACTGAGGGCAAAATAGTATCAAGCCACCTCTTGACCTGAGCATGAAAGTCCTGCATCATTATTGAAGGACCACACTTAGGCAGGTGATCCAGCAAAATAAGTCTCTTGAGCTGCAACCACGTAGTTAATTCCATGGCATCAATATTTCAAATGCATCAGGTTCAGAGGAAAATACAGTTGCCAAAACCAACAATAGTTTGGCTTAAAATCAAAACCTGTAACCTGCAATGTATTAAGTGCCAATGTTCTTGAAATGCTTCCTTTCTTTATGAATACAACCTGCAGTTCAAGTACTATCATGTAACCAGGATAAGAAGGCATTTAAAAAACAAAGGTATAAAATGCAGCATACCAGACAGAATTGTGGCTTAAGAACATAAATAAACACAGAGTCAAGCCACTGCTCATAAAGTACCATTTCAATAATCTGAGTGAATGACCTAGACAAAGAGATGGCTTGTATGTGGTGACAAATATGCTGCTATTTTAAAAGCTTATGGGCTTTTTTAAGACTGACGGCACTGGAAATCCTGAGCTATACAATGCCGAACAGCCTTCAGTTTATTCAGCCATAACATGCTCTGGAATCTGAAGAGGTGTGTTCAGTCTTTTAGTACAGTGTTGACCAAGTCTAACTTGCTTTCCCAGTTGAACATTCACTGAATATTACATTTTATTCAAGTTCTTGTTGCACTGTTGTGACAGTGCATTGCAGCTGCCTACCACTGTCAGCATCTCATTTCTCTGGACAGTGAGGCCAGAAATTAATTTCAGTAGCCTGAGAAAAAAAATAATAGAATCATAGAATGGTTTTGGTTGGAAAAGACCCTTAAGATCATCGAGTCCAACCATCAATCCAGCCCTAAGTCTGCCACTGGACCATGTCCCTAAACACGACATCTACCTGCTCTTTTAAACACCTCCAGGGATGGTGACTCAACCACCTCCCTGGGCAGCCCCTTCCAGTGCTTTGACAACCCTTTCAGTAAAGAAATTCCTCCTAATATCCAACCTAAACCTCCCCTGGCACAACTTGAGGCCATTTCCCCTTGTCCTATCACTAGCTACCAGGGAGTGGAGACCAACCCTCACCTCGCTGCAACCTCCTTTCAGGTAGCTGTGGAGGGTGATAAGGTCTCCCCTCAGTTTCCTTTTCTCCACACTAAACAACCCCACCTCCCTCAGCCGCTCCTCGTAAGACTTGTGCTCTAATCCCTTCACCAGCTTCATTGCCCTTCTCTCCCTCTCTCTTAAGATGGGGAATGCTGGAGGCATCCCATGCTTGGACCAAAGTGTGATTTGGATAAAAATGATGATCTGAGGAGATGCCACTGGAACTGATAATTTGAGTGAGCCTGAGAGAAGTGATTCTTGCATGGGTCTCTCTATCACTTTGTGTTCAAGCTTCCCCACTTTGCACAGAATACTTAATTAGACAGAAAGATTTTCTTGTTCCGGAGTGGGAGATTTAGTTTCCTATTTCTGTACCAGTGGACAGTCAATTATTTATACAATGTAGAAGAGAGTCAACAGAAGGGACTGTGAATACCCCATGCAACATAATGACCTATGGCTGGGAGGCTACAATGCTCTCGAGGCAGAGGAGAGAACTGAACCTTATAAAAGCAGGACAAAATCATCTCCTTCTCCCTG
Organism: Mesitornis unicolor; assembly: GCF_000695765.1. Classification (NCBI taxonomy): domain Eukaryota; kingdom Metazoa; phylum Chordata; class Aves; order Mesitornithiformes; family Mesitornithidae; genus Mesitornis; species Mesitornis unicolor. Next base: position 78,369 of record NW_010188767.1, read on the forward strand.
GATAATAGAACTCCTTTGCTGTTTTGCTGCCCTTTTTTTTTTTTTTCTTCCCTGAACTGAGAAGGAAAATTTGACCCAAATTCACAAGCAGTTTCCAGGCAACTGAACTTTGCCTGAACATGTAACAGAATTCTGAAATGCTATTTGCCATCCTGCTGTAAAAACTTAATGGACTGCGGTCCTAGCAAGAGGTAAACTAAGGACAGCCAGCTGCTTCTGAAAGGCAGGGAGGAAAGTTTTGGTCACTGAGGAAACACTAAATACTTACCACCAGGAAGTATTTTCATCTCCGAAGGATAATGATCCAGATCTTGAAAGTGATGGGAATCCTTCCCCCCACCATCAAGAGTCTTGTTTCTATTTCTGCTGTATGCAATCACTATTAATTCCTCATGGCATCTTAGAGTCAATAAGACCTACTTTTCACACAGAACCCTCACTGGTTTGATGCTGTGTAAGCTGAGAATTTTGGGCAACAGAACAATCAGGAATTTCAGAATAGGAGATACTCTAACCATATTTTTTTTCAATACATGGGGCAGTAAGGCATGTTTTAAAGGCTTTTGAAGGAGAGCAGTGAAATATCTTTTGGCTATTGATGGAGCATTTTTGTGAAGCGTGAGGAAGACCTGGGAAGTAGTGCAAATGCCTTTGAATACCTCTCCAAACAGAGTGGGAAGCTGAGCTTGACACTAGTGGTCGGTCAGAGAGCCAAGTCAACCCTTCACAAGAGGCCTTGAGAGGAAAGCTCCCTTAAAATGCAATTAGGGAATGGCAGACTAATGAAAGACCACAAAGAGAGAGAAGATCTGACTAAGTGAGCAGATGGGAAAATGAGTGTCTTCTTTTGACAGACTTAAAACATTGGTTTTCACTTCTGAGGTGGCTAATAAATTACTGAAGGAAAACCAAACCAACCTCCATTGCATACTCTGACCATTTTAGAGGAAACTGTGTTCCAGTCAGGTTCACACATTTCATTCCCATTTTGGGGCTGGCAGACCTCTGTTCATACTCTGCTATGATGGTTCAGGCTTGTGTACCGCTGGAGATGCTCAGGACTTCCAGCAAGACTGCTCCTGTTGGAAGTGAGACTCAGGTTGCTGACAAGTCAATGCTGAGGTTGTCTTCTGGAGATGGGCCGTCCAGTTTTAGCACAAGGTTGAACGTCACAGCTGAAAGTAGCAGCCTGAAATCTTAAATTTAACCAATTTCTTTAGTAACAGACTTTTATCCATTTCTAATTCTGGATAAAGCCCCTTACGTTAATTAGCCTTTGAGTTAAACGATATGCCAAGTAGTGCCAGCTGTCTTTTCCCTATTCCTCCAGATATATGCGTCTGAAGACAGAGATACTTAAGAGGATAAATGCACCCCATCTCTTTGAGAAATTTCACAAAAATCCCGTTAGAGCTTGTGCTTCCTTCTTCCATTGAGAAACCCAAAAGAGCAGCTCATTGCTGAACTGGGTAGGAGCATAAATAATCAGTACAATTTATTTCGTTTGCCTCATTGTTTTTAACTATTGCTAGTAGTCTAGTCCCTAAACTATATTCTTTGTCCTGGAGAACCATACATTTAGAGATATGCACTAATCAGTATTTATCTACTGTGCGACTGGACACATGGACAAAATATTTTAATGACTCAGGTAACTTATCAAAGTCAGTGTGTAGTCAGGCAAAAGAACGATACTTTCTCTCTCAATCTGGCCAATAAATACAGATTATAGCGTTCAATAAAATATCCACAAAAATTATATCTACTGTGTTGGATAAAAACACTTCAGAAAAAAAAATCTCCAACTGTTTTCTACTTTGTGATGTGAATGATAATTTTCCACATTAATATAATTTTATACCCATTTTAATTTTAGTTATTCTACTCACACTGGTAAAGTGCATCACTGTTAAGATGAATATCATCTAACACTATGTCAGTTTTATACTCTCATTGCGTCCTGCCATTCAGCATGGAGGGCACAGGAGAGGAGATCTTCTTTCTTCAATTAAATAGATGGCTATTTATTTCTTTTGCAGTCGGTATTTTCTTTATGGTCTCTCAGATTGACATGTGGGAAACAGTTTGTGTCCAGATTTGCAAGGCAAAACAAAACACAAAATGACTACTGCCGAGTATTACATTCTTCTGTATGTCACAGTGAGCGAACTGAATTACGGTTCATTAACTCCAAATCCAGTTTCTCATTCATGTGCCCAACAGTGTGGTATCAAGTCACCTCTCATAACTTCAGTATGGTGTTCTTAAATCAGTGTGGACTTTTTTTATGTCAACATACCCTATAGTCCTTGCTTTTTTCATTATATTTATAAATGGAAACATGGCACATTATAATTAATGATCTCAGAAGCTAGTTTTGAGGAGAAATAAACTGGGATTATCAAATCTCTTCCCTGAGGATAGAGATAGTTTGATGAAGTGCTTTGAAAAGTTCCTTTTAGATATCTCTTGCAGAAAAAGCCCCTGCTGTGCCTGCCCTCTGGATATTAGTTTCACCTGTAAACAGTTCACTGCCACTGCTGACTCCACTAAACATCTTCTTTGTACTTCAATCTGCGTTTTATGTGAACTCCAGAGCTATTAGCCACTAATATCAACAGCATTGCACAGTCTAGGAACATTTATTGCTCCCCTGCTTAGTTTAATGTTTCTGCCTTACTACCATAATATTATTAATAGTCACAAAGTACAATAAAAGAAAATTAAGTGTTTATTTTGTTTAGGCTTTCGCCACTTTACCTGCAGCCTTTTTCCATTACATTTGCACATAAATGAGCATACACTACATTTTTTAGATGCAAATCAGGGTTTAACTCCCCTAATCATATTGTTCTATTTTCAGTCATCTTCCAGGCCCCTTTATTTGTTATTGCAAATGCAAGTATATTATGGTAAATTTACACATATATACATTTTATATAAATGCATAGCATGCATTTGGTAGCTATTTGCCTTGCTAATAGATTTCATTTTCTATTCTTCCTTCTTTTAAAACAAATATTTTGTAAAAACATGGTCTTCAGTAGAGGCATTACATAGTTTGTATAACGTGCTCACATCACATGCAGGCCAAAATAGCCTATTTGCTGCTTTATTTTTCCCCTCAGTTTCATAGATATAAAACCAAAATTACGTTTTTAATACCTATTCAGATAGGCATTGATTCAGACATATTTCAAACTGATGTGAATGAGATCTGGAGATGGTCGCCTTCAAACAGACAATGAAATCCTGAAGCGTCCACTTTCTCAAGAAACTTTGGCCCCCACAGACAATGTGCTGATAAAAAGTGAGCCAAGTCATATAAACTAAAGTGCTTCCCATGGATATACACAATTATGCATAAGAACAGCATTAACCACATTCTTTCCAAAGACCAGCTCAAGTACATATTCCTATTAAAGAAACTAGATGGTGGATAAAATTAAAGATTACATGGTTAATGACTATGTAAAACTGCAGCTGCACAAAGCCTTCATCCATACGGTGCAGGCCTTGGGAGGCCCCACAGCCCAGGCTGCTCCTTTCCCACTGCCTGGCAGAGGCTGTCGGCATTCGAACAGCCAGACCAAGAGGTATCCACCAGCAAGTGGGACATAAAATAACACTTTCTGGGACCCACATACTAATGGAGTTCAAATTTAACCAGACTCATAGTCTCTTTAGTAGAGAAGTTTTTCATTTTCCCTATCTAGATAATGTAGCTACACAGATGTCACAGCCAGCTCTGCAGAACTTGTACAGTGGCAGCAAGAATTACCTAAACCACACAAAATTTTTGCTGTGAAAGTGCAGCTCCAGGGAACCCTGATGGCCCCCAATTCCCCAAATGGTCCTTGAGTGGCCTCCTGCCAGCCTGGCACAAGTATCCACTATTATTGGACTCTGCATCTCCAGATTCAACTCTCCACGGTTAAAGCTTCACATTTCTAAGCGGCTTCATGAAAGACAGTAGGTGGCTTACATTTTTTCTGACATGTCTCTAATTTGACAGTATTCCAGTATTCAGGGGCTGAGATTACATGCCAAGAGTCCTGGCACTGTAGGAAAAGTATTAAGTTCTCTGTTCTTTCACTATGGATCTAGATTAATAGCCCCAAAATCCTGCTCCCAGTGGACTGAAAAGAGATGCTCTGAAATATGTGCATTTGTTGGCCTATATTCGTTTGTGCACATAACTAATTATAAAGTATTTAGTATTATCTCAATACATCTAAACAGGCAAGCAAGGGAAGACAGAACCATTTATTATAGTGACAAAGAGAATCAGCATTTTCTTATCAAAAATATCCAAGTTATCTTGTTTTCTTGTACGTCGCTGTAATTAAGCACTGTGTTTAGCATTTATAGATAATAACACCTAGTATCTGCTTTGATGAGACACAAACAAGCATATTATGAATCACTTCACATCCAGACCGTCTTAATTGCTGAAATTACTGTCTTCATGTCTGCAGCTCCTGTAACAGCAGTTAACTCAGTGAAACGCCTGAAACGCCCGCACGCTTTGGCAACCACTTTAGCTACCAAACTAATATGGCATTTGTCATTCTTATTATGAAGCCATATTCTGCTTTCATTTACAATCACATCAAGCCAGAGAAGTCCATGGGGTGATGCAGGGCATAAACAAGTCCCTGATCAGACTTCCCATAGTGAATGACCGAGGGAGTGAAAAACTGTCAAATCCACTGATCTCATCTGAATAAAGCTCTTCACTGGATGGAACACAGAGCAAAATCTTACTTTTATCTTCAACTGAGTAATAAAATAAAATTAAAAAATAAAAGAACCCTTATCAGTTAATTGAGATTGTCTTCAATTATATAAATACGACTGAGTAACCTTTAGGGCTTTTCATTAACCAAGGTTCATCAATTCTAATCATCTGACACTCAGATACTCTAATGGCCATGCCAATGTAATTAAAGTTGCCAATTCTGCTGACAACATTCTGAGGTTACAAGCACAGTTATCAGTGTAAGATAAGTAATCTTGTACCACACCGATTTTACAGATACTGTCCTTTCCCATTAGTGTCTTAACTGGTGACAGATTTTATTAATGAAACTAATCTTCAGATGTGTACTCAGTCATAACTTTCTGTTCAGAACCGGAAGCAGCCACCAGCTCATAAACCCGCATGATATTTTATCACAGTTAATAAACACAATAGGAGTGCTGGTAGAATTAATCATCATCTTTAATCAAAATAATTAAGGTTTTAATCTTCTAAGGGTAATTTGTTTGACCCCATCCTACCAAATACATTCTTAAATATTCTGCTGTATGACTTGTGACTGTGGGCAGGAGGAGAGTCTGTGTATAAGAAACCAATTCAGCAGTTGCTTTAGGGTCTCTTTTGTATTGTGCTATTATCCACACACAAGACATAAAGATTTCTAATTGCTACCAGATGACTTTCCAGTTAAATCATATATTTTCTGCCTACAAAATGTACATAAATTCACTTAAACAGCATGTCATACTATTGATTAGAACAACTGAAAACCATTCCACAAGCTGCTACGCAGTTGCATGCATCCAGGAACTGCCAGACATCACACACTGGAAAAGTTTCATTGACTTCTATTGGGCCGATCACAAGAGAAAAATTACCTTCTAGTTCAGATGTGTTTTTTCTCTTCCAGAATCACTACAGGATATTTAGGAGTACATTTTCAACAAGAAGTGTTCCTTTTCTTCCTTACATTCAGCATTGTTTGATTTATCTTTTCTTTTTTTTTTTTAACAGATCAAGAAGAAAAGAATCAGAGGAAATCTTACACTACATGATAAAAAGACCTTACAGCAATGTGATTTATGACAAAGCATAGTCTGAGTTTCAAGTATCAGAAAAGGAAAGGACAGCCAGAATGGCTCAGAGGAAGGGTTCTGAAAGTCGTCAGCAGAAGATGGCAAAGGAAGAATGTAAGAGGATGGCAAGCATATTGTTGTGCACTCATGGGACACGTTCAGACAGTTCTGGTCTCAATTACTTCTCTAATAATTCCAAAATTCAATTTTATTTCTTGGCTGCTACTGAATATTGAGCTGACATTTTCATTAAACTCTCTATAGTAACTATAACGCCTCCTTCATGAACAGTAGTGCTTAGTTCACATCTGAATATATTGAACATATTGAATATTTTGAATACTTTCACCTAATCGCCAAGCTCTATAGCAATTGTAATATATTAAAATGACAATACAGTTGTGGAATATACCTGAGCATTAAATACATTCAATGATTTCTTAGCTGCTTTCTGACATTCAAAATGAGAAAGAAAGTGATGTTCTAAGAATTTTGAGGTTTTGGCTTTGGTTTCTTGGGTTGTTGGTTTTTTCCACCAAAATCACAGAGTGGACTATTAGAACTATTAACTCACACGTATGTCCTGATATTCTCTCTCAAGCAATCCCTGGCTCTTTGACTATATATCATAAACAGTTATAAGATAACCAAAAGGAAAGTAAAACAAAAAAAAAGAATTTAGAGACATGACTTGCTAAATATCATTGCTCATGAGCCATTGAAAGTTACAGGTTGTTGTCTCTCTGCTCTGCTTGCAGACTCTCCCTGACAGGAGAGAGTCTAGGTCTTCTTTGACCTAGAGCCAATTTTGTTCAGAGTATTACCTGTACAACTGTGTTGGAGTCAGTGAAGCCTTGTACTGGCAGATTGAGGCACATGCTTTTTTATATACTGCAAATAGGCTGGCTGATGACAATAAGCAAAGGCACAATGAGTAAGAAATGAAGCAGATACAAGAATTTGTAGGAGGAGAGCCTACAGAAACATCATTCAACTCCTAGATTTTTGGAATTTGCTGTAAATGTACATTCCCACGCACATTTCAAGAACATTTGACATTGTAAATCACATTAAAAAAAGCTACACTGACAGCTTAGCACAAGTTCATGGTACAACTGCATCACTTTTATCAGCTATACACAACTGTTCTTGTGCACCTTGTGTGGTTTTAAGCCATACACTCACTCAAGTGTATATGAAGAGGTCTCTATTCAGTCTGATCAGCAGGACAAGAGGTGGCAGTGAAGGGCAGTGTCTCAGAGAAGTGACTTAAGATGTTCAGTGAGCTACCTGAAACATATGGCAAACTCAGGAATGCAAGCCTGCTTTTAAAATGCAGCCTCACTTTTTTCCACCTGACTACCAAGTCGATGCATGTGTCAAACTCAGTGAAAAAAACCTGAAGAGTTGTATTATTTCCTTGATATTCTATCCTTTTCAGTTGGGCTGTCAGAGGATGCATGGTAGCAACGCTAGGCGCTGAATTGGTCAGCAGAGAAAAGAAAATCAGAAGCAATTAGAGTGCAATATTGAATAAAATGATCTCAATTCTTAGAACCATTTATTCCCACAACCCATATTTAAGGACAAATTCTGGAAACTCTATTCAGTTTTTTTTCAGCTTTACAGGCACTCACCCTCTGAAGTGCCTGGGAATTGTTTTTGAAAGGGCGCTGAACAATAATGTCAACTTTTGGCCCAAAGTCAGCTGGAAACAAGCCACAACCTGGACACAGTTGGCCCTCAGGATATGCTTCCAAAGACCCTGACAAATTTAAAATTAAATTTTAATTATCCCCGGTCAGCTTGATTTATAATAATTGTCAATATCTGTGGTTTGAAATAACACATTTTACAACACGATCAGTCCGAGAAAATATTTTCCTAATGAGTAAAGGGAGGAAGGGTCTGCATTGGGTCCAAGAATTATATTATCAATCTTATTTATTATTTTTTTAAACCATAACACACAAACATTTAGGAGACATTGATCTGAAATTGGGGTGAAAGGCTGAAGACTACTGTGTTTACATTGTTTTGCCGCAGATTTAGGAGTCTAACCCTGCAGACGCGAGACCAGCTGAGGTCCCAAGAGTTCACAGAGATAATTAATGGCGTTTGAAATCCTCACAAATTTTGAAGAGTCCATAGAACCATAGAAATTTAATTTGCCCATTATTTTTTAAAATAATTATGATGTGCCGAAAGTTGATAATTTATTCATTAGATTCTTGTGATGTTCTCCGCAGCAAGTAAACCCACAACCATTTTGTACCAACAACAAGTCCCATTAAAATACTCAGCTCTTTTTGTTCCTATAGAGCCATATGGGAAAGGTCACTTTTAACACTGGGCTTTCAATCTTAGCAGCTTCTGGGCAATATTTCTGAAATAAACTGCCATGACTTAAAGGTACCAGGCAGAACCACAAACAAACTCTGCACTGGAGTCAGTGTTTCTTGTCTCCGAGCAAAGGCAGCTCACAGAACCACAGGCTCAAGCTGTGGTTGTGCCAGGAATTTTCTAAATCAATACCTCGAGTTGCTCCGAAATCATCTGCTTTCCTGCTTTGAATCTATTTAGAAAGAGATTATTGCATATGGTTTTAAACAGGAGGAGTAAAAGTGTAGATTAAAAATACAAGAGCAACTCAATTCATGTGAAATAAGAACTGTTAAGCTACAGTGGAAAATAGATCCCAACAATATCAGCAGAGGAGCGTTCAGATGCCATAAACCACAGAAACATTGCAATTACTGTCCCTGTTCTGAGTAAATGGCTCACCAGAAACAAATCCCATCATTTGCAACTACTGTATTGGCAGGTTGATGTACGTATCCTCAGTGCCTTTTTTTCCTATAAAAAATAGATACAACTAATACATGTTTCTGGTTTGATTTTTTTGCAACTTGATTCTGAAATTGCTTCTGCCATGGGTCTATCCATTTCTGGCCATTGCTTGATTCACTCTTAGCAGCAGTCACTTCAGCTGAGAAGATATTATAAGCTTTTGCAATTTCAATTTCTATTTAGAGGTAACCTCCTGTAACAACTTCTTCCTAATAAGCTACTTGTTTTTCTTAATACCAATTGAATGAAACATTTTGCTTCATGCCTCAAGTCTCACCTCATTTTCAACATTCATCCATTTGGGCTATAAATAAAAATATCATTGCCTTTCTTTTAAATATTTACTGTGGGTAAAACTTGTTGATCCTGAACCTCATATACAATGGAAAAAATAGGACTTTCCAGCTTTTCTGCATTTTACCCCTCAAATATACGATTCCTAAACCAACTGGCTTCCTTACACAAGTTCTTTGCTTATTTACAAACACAAGCTCAGAAGCCCTGCGTATCTTTGGGAAGACGGTCTATTAGACCTATTGATTATCTCATAGCCTGCCCTAGAGTAAAATCTCTCCTTCAAGAATTACAGCTCATTATGCTATAACAATATTTTCCGAAATATGGAAACAGGAACATGAGAAGGTGAAGCCTGACTCTCTGCCTCTGAGTAATACAGCTTTAAAATGTCTTTTGACAGCCTCTTCTAGGGTTAGAAACCCAGGTACCAGCCAGGTATCTGTAACAATGGCAGCTGCGATGGGCTGCACAGGGGCCTGGAGTAATTCTGCACAGAACCTGTCCTCCCACACAGCAGGAAGAAATGGTGCCCAAGATTACTAACTTTGAGCACAGATTCTTCTATGGCTTCACAAACCATAAAAATCCTCCTGGTTTCCAGGCTGCCAGCCAAATCAGTGCTTGGGATAATAAGCGGGCAAGACTTAAACAGCAATTGAAGGAAACAGAAACAACTGTTACTCCAGAGAAAGAAGTCTTTATAGCAAAAGTGTCAAAATATTTTTGAATTTTGAAATTAGGCATTTGGGGGAAGGGATCAGTGGGGCTTTAGAGGACTGTAGGCAGGGGAAGATACACTCAGTTGTGTGATCTTATGATAGGATAGGAAGACAGGCTCCCACCCATGAATAAATTTTCCCTCTGCTGGAGGTGATGGTATTTGCCTCTTCTTTGGTCACCTGGAGGAAAGATTTCTCCATTTCCTCTTCCACAACTGAGAGATGTGATTCCTGCCTTGGTGCAGTGCTGGGGCATAGGAGGAAGAGGAAAAGCACCACTTTTCCATGGTGGCGCACAGCTATCATCTCCCAGTTTCGGGGACAAGGTCGACTGTGCAGGTCTGCATTACCAGCTCTGCAAACCTGGCAATGCAGATAGCACAATACCATGGTAGTATTAACACCTCATAATTTTTCTACCTCTTGATACTGCATATTTCTAGAACTGTAATAATAGCATGAAAGCTGCACATCACCCATTATTACAGGGAAGCTTTGTGACAATTATCTTTTAAAGTAGGAGGTTTCTATGGAATTTTATCTGTAACTGTATGTTCTCACGCTCCAAGGTTCATTAATTCAACAGTCAATTTATTCCTTTTGTAAAAATGACACTCCAGAAGCTACTACTTGAATAGAAATAACGTTTCATAAGAAGCAAACTATAGAAAAAAGAATAACTGGCAGAGAGTTGGTATTCATTTGATAAAACTATGAAATCGTAGGTTTGATTGAAAAGAAATCTAAGAGAGAAAAATCCGTTTGGAAAACAAATTTTGCCTTCTTATAGCTCTTTAGCAACACCAACAAGACAGCTATGCAATATACAGAGTTTAAATCTTCAGCTGCTTCACATTTCCAAGCAAAGATGGTGGTGTAACAGAGCAATAATCTCAGGATCTGCATCCAGAGTTGAGAACAAATTAGAAGAAATGAAAGGTTTTCAACAAGTTAAGTTGAAAGTTTTTTAACTACAAGTTAAAATCATCTCTCCAACCAAATCATCATTCCTTTTCCATGGGCAATAATGAGCTTTTCCCAAACTAATTCCCCAGTGAAATAGTAAGACGTAGATTTACTGCATTTATCTTTCAATTCTGTACCAGAAAACAAAAAATGACAAAACTTAGATACAGAAAAGTCACCAGCTCAGATGCATTATTCAGGGACATGGGAAGGATCTTCAGTGAAGAACCTGGGCCAACAGGGCAGCATCTCCTAACAAAGTATTCACATAAATGGGCTCTGAAATGCAGAATCTCTCAGTAGAACTAGATGAAGAATCTTCAAACTGCCCTGTTTCCTTAAGAGAGGCTCTAAAAACAATCGAGTCAAAAAGAGAGGAACAAGTTTGGATCATTTGAACAGTGAAGGTGACCTGTGTCTTGCCGAAGTCACTGCAATGTGTGCTGTGCTGACACTGTATTTATACAGAGCATAAATGCCATAGGAGCTGGGGTTGCAGAGGACAGCGTCACCCTAACACACAGCATCCTTGCTCCAGTCCCTTCCCTTTCATCAACACAGGACCCCACTATGGAATACTTTACAGAGAAGATACTGAATAGTTCTGATGCACCCCACTGCAAAGTCTTTTACCCCATGTAAGGGCTTCTGGAATGTTTTCTGGGGAGTGAATTTTTCAGCCAAGAAGCAAGTTAACATCCTGACTCCTGCCCTGAACCTGAGAATCACTTGGACAGCTGAGCATGGAGAAAGGCAAGATGCCATTGCAACAGCACGAACACACACACACACACGCATGAACAAGACTTCTTTTGGCCCTGAAGTATCCAGTCCAGATTTAAACTCCCGGGCTATTGGCTTGTCATCAGGCTGTCAGTTGTACGGCCTCAGATGGTAGCCTACTTTTTTCTGCTAACTCAGTGCCTTCTGTTCCCAAGCAGTGGACATTGGATCTTTACAGGAGTTATGGATTATTGCACTCCTGTCAGGAACATTTTAACCTTCAGGAGAGGGGTGGGAGGTAATCATAAAGAAAGATTAAAAATGAGTTAGATTTATTTAAGTTAGATGCAAAACCCAGTCTCACTCAATTAGACTTTTTGCTGGATTTATGTCTTATTAATACATTAAATGCAATTGCAGAGGTTTTCAGCACAAATATGAAGTGACCTAAGTAATGTCAAATTAGTTTTTAAAGATATGTTAAGTAAATTGGAAGGGGCAAGATAAACACATAAGATTCCACACTCCCTTCAAGAACTTTCCATTACTGACCTATGTGCTTTGCTCCTCTCTCACAGAGCTACACAGGTAAGACCTACAGGTGTCTGGAGCAAACAGAATAAACCTGAGACAGACATGGGTGGCTTTCCCTCCACCTGTGAGCTGACTCCCATTGAGAAAATGATTAGTTAATGCCAAACAGCTTTTCTGAGTCCCAGCAGCTCTTGACTCACTGCTGTAGCTTGTAAAAGGTTTTGGGGTTTTTTTATGCTTTTACATGAAAGATAGACCTCTTGCATGAAGAATACCAGAAAAGACACTACTGTGTATTTTCCTCAGTATGTGGAGAATCACAATTACAACACATCCAGGGAAAG
>NW_010188767.1:90670-153088 GCF_000695765.1 Mesitornis unicolor
TATCACACTTTCATTTGATTTTCATTTCATCCTTAGATACTCAACATTTAAGCATTATCTATCGCAGAAGCTTTTTGAGCAATGGTGTCTTCAAAAGAGACAACATCAAGGACTTGGTGCCAAAACTGCTATTTTTGTCAGTAAAATTAAGTCCTCTGCACCTTTAACCAAAATATATTCCTCTTCTTTTGCAGACTGACTTCTTCTTTTGTCAGCAGTACCTGCACTGACTGCTGAGTGGAGGATAATCTCAACATTTTAACTTCACCTTTCAGTTTTCCTAACCTTATACAACCACTACAGTGATGTCTCACTTGATATCAGTTGACTATAAATGTTTTTGTTTACCTAGAGGGCAAAACAATTGCAACAGGAGACAGAATATCGGATTTCAAAAGAAATATTACAGCCATTAGTTCCACAAACACACTGTACCTAAGTCAGAACCAAGTTCTGCCCTCAAAAAATGATGTGTCATTTAGAATTACGTGCATGTGTGTACATACAGAAAGTGAAGGAGACAGACAGAATATGAGAGGACAGTCTAGCCCCTGAATTTTATAAAGAAATGTCTGCCTCAGGTGTCTGAATGTTGTAGAGATGTATTATATTGTTATCTTTGTTCAACAAGACTTAGAGGGTATTGCAAATGGAGCTCATCAACAAAATGAATTAATTATTTTACAGAAAAAGTTAGGGTTTATTTCTGCTTTGACTTTTAATTTTAATTCAGAATGCTTCTACCAGCTCTAGCTGTCAACATTGGTTAAAATAAAACAGGCAAGCTGGAGAACTGGACCAATTTTATCATACTTTATATGATAAAAAATGTATAACTTCAAAATAGCTAATAGAAATCTGGCACAATATTCATACATTGCAATTTCATTCGAATATGATTCACAAATCCTTGTGGGTTAAGTATTACTATTTCTGTGATATAGAAAGACAAGAAAGTCAGTGTCAGAATAAGCTCCTAGCTTGTGTTTCTGTGCTCACCCCACTCGTGTCCCATAGCTCCTCTGCAAAGAAATCTCCCATTTCAGCATATGTTCACACCATTTATACCATTTCTTCTAGGAAAATGTGATTCTCATGTGATGTGTCAATGGCACAACCTGAGATATCCCACAGTGGTCCAAATACTGAAATGGAGTCTGGCAAGAAATGTCTCAGCACACAACAGTTTGGAATTTTCCTGTGCTGAACTGGGAACAGGGACACCCCCCACCAGACTCAGCTGCTCAAAGCCCCATCCAACCTGGTCCTGAACACCTCCAGGGAGGGAACAACAGAGAACCCACAACTTCCCAGGGCAACCTGTTGCTTTCCAGGTCTTCTTTGGAATGCTTCTCTGTCTTGGAAAATCCAGAGCTCAAAATCAAACCGCGGATTTTTCCCATCTTCCCTTCTTGAGTTTTGCCCCAAATGTGAAGAACATGATGCAACAAGTTGGCCTGTTTCAAACATTGCACTTTTCTTTTTCCTTTCCCCTTTTTTTTCTTTTATTTGTACCAAATCACCTTGGTTTTTGATAGATCAGCCTGAAAATTCCACTGGGATTCTAAAAGCAAAAGCAAATCACATGCAATACACAGCAAAGATAAAACAAATAGCTCAAAAAATTGCTGGAGGATCAGCACAGTGCTGATAGAGTAGCGAATCAAAAGACCCACATTCTTTAAGGTTTCGTTGTGCCAGTCCTGCACTGACAGCAAGAGAAAACTCGGATGAGTCACGCTGTGTTATAACATTTATCATAAATCAATGCTGTTAATGCAAGCAGACAGGACAAGTCACAATCTGATGCGTTAGTCCAGAGAGAACAGGAACAGAGAGATTTTCTACAAATCAGCTTAACACAAAATAAATATAAAAGCATCTTTGTCCTTTGAAACGGTCCTCTCATCGGTAAAAAAAAATCACCCACTATTCATACTTTATTTTTAGAAATTCTTGGGTTTAAATTAATGTTTTGAGTACAGCATTTTCCTCCGGCCAAAAGGTCAAAGGAATTTTAAAGCTGGTACATTTCTATTAAAAGTGCAGTGGCTCTTTCCTCTGTCCCCAGAGTCAGGGAAAGGAGAGGAGCTCAAGGCAATCAGCTGCTGCATCAGATGGTGAAACAACTCTGCCTTGGTCCTTCCTGAAACTCCTCTGGCTCCCCTCGCACAGCTTCCATCGCTGCTCTTCATGCACCGCTTCCAGCCACTCTTCACGCGCTGCTTCCGCTGGGGATGATGAAAGTTTGTCCATGTGTCGGGTTATTGGTAGCCACTTCCACCCGTAAAATAGAAGTGATGTATCATAATGATACCCTGTCCTCCAGAGCACTCTCACAAGATTGCAAAGCACTTCAGGAAAGGTACAAACTATCAGCCTCCAGTTACCAGTTATGAAGCTGAGACACATCACCCATGGTAAAAGGACAACCATCAGTGGGAGCAGCCACTAATTACTGGTTCCTCTTTGTCACCACCGTGTTGCCCATCATCTTTGAAAAGTTATGACAAATCTCTCTTTCCTTTGTTGTTTGCTTACAAGGAGGAATAAACTACTGCAAATATTTTTTACCTCTGAGAATCACACTAGTAATGTTGTGGCTTCATAGCCCTACAGAGCTGAATAACAAGGAGAGGTACTAGCAGGGCATGACACTGAAATACAGTTCCTGATCCTTAGCCCTCTAGAAGTGCAGAAGTACTGGATTTCCGAGGCAGCAGGACCATCATTAACTTCCAGTCTGACCTCCTGCATAATGAAGGCCACAAAATGTCATCCAGTAAATCAGTCAGTGGAGGGAATTGATAAGGGATGCTTCATTCTGCCTGCTAAAGCAGCTCCTGAGACTACTGAGGTAGTGGTAAGGTTAAAAGGAGGGTAAGGTTATCTGTTGGGTGCTTCATTCCAGACAGTAAAAGCTATGATATAAATATTGGCGGACTTTGTTTATCCTCATAAATAAGCATCTGCTTATTTATTAGCTCTTGCAGGCTGTATCTACAAGGATAGAGCCATCACCCTGAAGCCCTGAGCTACAGATTTTCTTAAACCTAACCACAGTACAGCCAAATCCTGGAACCTTCACCAAGGAGATGAGCCAATCCCTTTCACCATCTCCCTTCTAATACACACTTTTCTATGGTCTATATTAGATTTTCTTGCACGAACATATGCCATGAGCTCAGAAAGTCCATCAGCATTCACAGATGGCCACAATCATATAAGCAGCTTTGGAAAGGCTACAAGGTCTGACTAGAGATGGCAGGCGTCTCTAATATGACTTGAAGCATCTCAGTTCGGTAATGTTGAATCTGGGCTAGCCTTGTGCAGAAACAAAAGCCAGCTGCTCTACAAATTCAGCTTTATAATCTGAATTACTTTAGCTCCTGACATTGGGAATTTGGGACTGATAGAATATGCAAGGATGGTGTCTGAAAGTTGCATTTGAATTTAATGTTGTTGCTATATCTAATAGAAAATGCAGCTTAAAGAGGAACGTTTATCAAAGACAGAGTTCTGAGGCTAGACCCAACACACTTCTGCTTTCCAGGGTAGCACACATTGCATGTTTGTCGTGAACAAAAAGTAACTGTGTGTTCTTCACAATTATAGAAAGAGCACAAGATCAAAACATTGCTGGGGATGCACCACACGCTGCCTTTTCTTACCAGTGTTTTCCAGTTCTGTACTGCCTAGAAATCTCAGTGGGGGAGGGAAAGAAAATGGAGAAAAACAGCCTTTGAAAAGGAGTTTGGTAAGCTTTTGTATCAAATAGTAGAAAAACATCATCCTAGAAAAACACCGTATAAACCTTGCTTCGAGGATTACTTTTATCCTTATTTTACAGGGATAAAACAATGGCGAATGAGCAGAATGATAAACAAGAAAACACTAATAGCATCAAATTTACAGGAGAGGAATCACAGTAAAAAACACAGCAGTATCTCCTTCCTTCAAGCAAGTACAGAGACAGAAGTGTCCATGCTAAACTGTCCAGAACATGGCCCAATTTATCAAATGAGAAGATTCATCATGAGCTGTAAGTTGTCTGCATTTTAAGCAAATGAACAGTATCCCATTGCAACAGATGCTCCCCCCAGTATGAGACCCCCCCTTGCAGAGCTTTTCTGATTCCCATGTGGGGAGTTTCTTCTGAATCGCCTCAGTGTGGCCAGGCTGGGGACACTTTCTGGCTACAGGAACAGCAGGAGAGTCCATTTCCCAAGCAGCCTGTGTGTCCCAGAGCTGCAGTGAGGGCATCCACAAGACAAGTCACTCACAGAGCTCTGACCTTTCCTTTTCTGGCAGGGTAGCAAAATCCTCCAAAACCCATGCCTATACCTGTACCAAGGCATCCCACAACCACCAGCTTCCTGCAGTAGCCTGTGATGATAGTGGTGGTTCCTTTGAGATTCCTCCTTTTTCAGGGGGTTTCTGTGAAGACCTAACTTCAGGTCTTTTCAAAGAGGCCTTGGTGATAACTGGTCATGCCCCAGGTCTCCTAATTTGACCAAATGTTACATTCTACCATACTAAATGTGCCTCCTGCGTAACTCACAGGCTTGTACTTGTCCAGAAAATGGTAACATAATGATATTTAAAATACTGCAGTTGCTTTCTTCTTTATATATGTGGAAATGCTGCACCTTTACAAAGGTGACTTTCCTCTGTCTGTACTGTGATAAGTTGGAGGCACTCCCTGTGTGTCCATTTGGCAGGAATTGTTTTGGGTCAGTGTTTTATTAGCCATTTATTTGCTGTTTGAATGCCCCCACACAGATGCTGGATGTTTTGTTTTCTTTTCTTGATTGCTTTCACACATGAAGCTGTAAGGACATTTTGATTGATAAACGAAACCATCGCACACTTAAACTCCCATCGAGCCAGGACAAGAGTTCATGTAGTTGCTTGTTTTGGGCAATGCTGCTTGTGGCAACCTCCCATCTCTGTGCGTTCCTCCACTTCCAAAAAAGTAAGTGTTCAAAAACTTCAGTCCCATCCCACTTGTGCACTCCAGAACAAAGATGACCCTCCAAAGAAGCTCCTCTTAATTTATATCTTACAAACTTTTAAGAAGACAGTCAAAATTTGCAATACAGAAAGTCTTCTCTCATGAAACTGTAGTAGAATTACTGGCAAATAAGCATCATTTTCTCCTCTGGATGGATTTAGACCTAATTTTAACCATTTTGCCCTCCAGTGGCCCTTAGTGACAACAGAGCAAAAGTCTCCCTTAACCTCATCAGTTCTGGTTTAATTATAGGCACTTTCAATCCAAAGGCTAATTTCCATCAAGCATTCCATTGTTTCGGCTATAGCACATTAATACATTAAATTAATGCATTAAATAAATTGAATGATAAAAAGTTTCCAGTTTTTAAACCATGCTCATTTGCTTATTTTATCATTAGGCAAAAAATTACTCTAAAGTATTGTACTTGTTACCTAGACTTCGTCAAAACATTAGGTGTAAAATGCAAGTGCTTATAGAATCGTACTATGAGTGCCATTTCTATTTCTGCAGTTTCCTCTCTGTGAAGCTGAAGATACAGCTTTTGTAGCAAGAACAGTCATTATGTTTTTGAACAAACAGAATTCATTCAGCGACAGGTTTATTGCTTGTTGATCTCAGAAATATTTGCTACAATGGACATCATAGAAAATTGCAAGAAACCAAAATACTGAATGTGTTTTGAATTGCATTATATGGAATTCTACAGCTGGAGTGGTATTTGATAAAATAATTTTCTCAACTCACATCGTCACATCAAGAAGGATGTTTGGGTTCATGAGAAAAAGCTGCTTGGGTGCACTAGAAAAAGCTGGATCTTATTTGTTTTCTGTCAATATTTTCAGTTGACTAAAGCAAGGCTTGAATCGTCTTGACATCATAATTTCACTGTATCCCAGGATCTGCAGAGAACCGAATAACTCTGCTTGCTTGAAATGCCAATGTTACTGCTTTAAAAGTTTACAGAGGCAAGGAGCGCGCTGTAAATTTGACAATGCTGCAGGATATAGAAATGTTGCATTTAAAAACATCCCTCAAAAAGCTTTTTCAAAGCCGCAGGATTAGGGACAAAGGTAACATTTCTGACATTATTTACAGTCAAGCTGCTCACATTAGTTATGGATAAAGCAGCCATGAGACTTATTATAGCCACAACCACCCATCATTGGGATATATGTTGTGGTGAAAGATAAGAGCAGCTCCAGTGTGGGGAATGACTGAGATGAGAAATGCTAGGCACTACATGTGGCAGCATTTCAACATGCAAACTGCCTGAACATCAAGAGTTAAGATCAATCTACAGTCTCTCTCTAAATATTTTTACCTGTCCCTAGAATATGAAAAAGCGAAACTCCAAATGGTCTGCCCCTGTACTTTAATTTGGTGTAATTCACCTTATAATTTCTCTGGCATTCCTTAAAACTGATTTCACTGGGTGCCTAAGCAGTACTGCCACACAAGCTCTTGAGAAGTATCAACACAGCACGCTAACGTAATGCTACGCTAACCACTGTAATGTCAAAGCTTTTGGATCAAACCCAAATAGACTTTCCCTCCCCTGGATCCTTCCTGGATCCTCTCCCCATCAAAGTAAATTAACATGGTATGTGAATTTCCTGCATGTAAAAGTTACAGATGAGCAAATCCTCTCCCCCATCCACTCCACAGTATTTTGAAAAGCTCAACTTCGTGGCAGCAAGTCACCCCCAAGACAGAGCCACACACCCAAAGGCAGCACAGGGCACTCATCAGCAACAACACGTTTGAAGGAAGAGCTGAAGGCAGTGCTTAGATAGAGAGAAAGCTGAGGCTGAGCCAATGATGCTTAGGTGGGGTGAGACAAACTCCATTTAAAGTCACAGAATGACAAATTGTAACAGTATCTGACTTGAAAGGGATTTTTTTTTACATTATTTTGTTCTGAAACTTGTAATAACCTGACATTTCTTGATATATAAAAACTGAAGTACAAAGAGTCCAATTAGGTAATCTAGAGACTATGAAATAAGCCAGGTGCGGCAAGAAATTTCAAATTAACACTCATCTCAAGCTCCAAATCAAGTGTCAGTTTGTTCCTTTTTATTTTAATGTATTGTAGTCAACATTAGTTAAAGCTGGAGACATTTGTTCTCTTGCTAATGATATACACATAACTCCCACTTACATCCCCTTGCTCCTTCCAATTAAGAACAACTTCTGAACGTTTCAGCTAGAAGGCTTATCTGGCACAGATTATTCACTGTATCATATGGATTCAAGGTTCTTATGTCTGCAAGCTCTTTAGAGCAGCAATTTGTTCTTTGTTTAGCATATTTTGCAGTGCACAGTGCTAAATAAGCTTAGGGAGTGCTATTCACTGAGGCACGTTTGTGCTCAGTGGATTCAGCATTGCCTTGCGCTTTGTTTGTGCAAAACTGCTCTCCAACGCGATGTAAAAAATCCAGGCTGCCTGCAAGTCAATCTGTTTCTTAGGAAATCTTCAGACTAAACACACAAAAATTAGTGGGTCTGAGAAGCGCTGTAGGTGGAAATGTAGCACGCATTATATTACCTTCCTATTCCCTAAGTACACAAAACGAGCACGAGCTCACCACTTATCTTCTCTGCACAACTAATTGCCTTCCTTACCGCATGGTTTTGACACATCTTGCGTGCTCACTGGGAATATTTAACACCAACTGAGCAACAAAACAACACCCGTTTCTTGACTTGTTAAATTCAACACGGCTTGTTCAAGTTAACCATGTCACTGTTGCATTATTTCTTTACTTTTCAGTCTTATCAAGATAAACTTTGGGAAACATAAATACAGGGAATTATTCCTCGGAGAACCATGGAAAAGGCTTCCCTCATCAATGCAGAACACGTAATATTTTATGAAAGCATCACATCTGTTCAGGTCCCAGCTCCACCCTGTGAACTCTCAGGCTTTCTGGACAAATGAAATGGATTTGGGTTAGATGCTCCCCGCTGCTGTGGAGTTTGTGGGGTGGGAGAGAGCTACAGAGCAACAGAGCTGACTCTTTTCCCCTTCAGGAGTCCTAGAAGTCCTCACTAGCAAACTGCATGTGAACAGGGGTTTGTCAGGTCAAGCTTATGGTCAAACCAAATAACACCATCTGACATGGCATGTGTCCTGACAACACAGACAAGTATCAGGTAACAACTTAGCAAACACCATTGCAATTAGCACTTTCTCCCATGTCAAGGTAATGAGTAGCACCACAGCTCTGGACTGGACAGAGCACAAACACTGAGGGATGGCCAACCCCAGTGGCCACAACTCACAGTCTTGGAATTCACGTCCCATCGAGAGTGGCAAAAATTTTGGTCTTTGAAAATCGTATGCCCTCCACAAGAAAGAAATGCTTTCCTCTAAGAAAATATAGGGATTCTCTTCAGTTTTACTTCAGTAAAGCTTTCTAATCATTACCACTGTTAAGGGAATTGGAAATAGTAATCAGTAGGTTTTCCCTGAAGGGAAGGGAATTTCAACGTAACACACTTTATATCTTGTGTGACACTCATACATCGACTCATACATCAGAGACTGAGCAAGGGATGTTTAGATAAGACACCGTAAGTTGTTATAAGGACGGTGTAGCCAAGAGGGGGAAATATTCATGCCCTCAGTTGACTGATACAGGAGAGGACCTGTAATACCTACAGGTTAAAAGACATTTGAACCCAGCCTGAACCCCTAGGATGACTGGAAGGACACTTACACTGAGCACTTGATTTCTGAAGTTGCTATACAAGCTGAGCAATCTGTTCAAAACACCGAAAAAGGCTTAAGTGCTTAAGCTATCAACACTTCTTTTTCTGATAGAAATCCACGAGGACCAGAGACAAGAGTGTGCTGATGATATTTCCACTGAGGGAACAAAGCCATTTCACAGAGCTCTAGGGCCAGGCTCCTGCCTTAGCTCAGACCAGCTTCAATCTGGAGAAACCTCACCAGCCTGTCCTTTGTGGAACAGCATCAAACCTGTCCTTAAACAGCTTTAGCAAAAGGAAAGATCTCTGGTTTCTAGTCTGTTAACCTGATTTTAGTCACACTTACTTGACTGTTACGCTCTTAATTGCAGCTGATTCTAACTTTCTATAAACCAAAATAGCTCGATTATCATCAGTGCCAATTTCTATCACATAAGAGCTTAGTCCACTGCCTTTCTTGAAATGAGTGTTTATTTACTCTGCAGCTTATGGGGGTGAAATAAGGCTTTATTTCTCCTTTATATTGAAGCTTCAAGCTGCAAGCCTAATTTTGAAAGGGAGGTTGGAAAAAAAGTTCTGTAATATGTAGATTAGCGAGGCAGAAAGTGTGCCAGTTAGCATTAAACTTAGCTACTTTCCCCTCCTTCTGCCTGTCTTAACCTACCATATCATTTAACCTGCCCTTTAAACAAACAAGACCTGGTTCAGGTTGCATATTTTATCTCATAATTGCTTCTGATGCTCCAAGATCACATTAAAAGTGATTTTAAACACATCTATTGTATATATGTTCCCTATCTTGACTGTAGGGATTGACACTCTCCTAAAATTTTCCGTATGATTCTATATGAATGAAAATCAGAGCAAGTTCAAAGCCCAGGTAGCATGCTTAGGACTTTTTATTTTATTAAACATAACAGGCAATGATAGAAAGACCTTTCAGCCTCCAGTCCTAAGGAAGAAAAGGATCGATATTACAAACATGAGCAGTCAAAACAAGGTAAACAAGAGCTAGAAGGTTTCTCCTTATTTACAGCAAAATTGGATTTTTTTTCTCTTTCAAATATGGTACACCTCTGTTTTGAGATTGGAAACTTGTATCTCCAAGCTTCTATGTATTACGATATCTCCCATATATGTCCTGTTTTAACCTTAATGCGAGGGAAAGGAACTTAATATTGGTTGTAGGATGAATCTAAGTTCTATTTCATACATATAAAGCACTGAACCCTATCACTTGAATGTTTCTTTATCTGTTAATACTATAGCAACACACATGACAAAATGTGGATCAAATCAGCCACCTATTGAGTCAGGTACCTGCAGTACCTGGGTCTTAATGAAAGTACCAGGAAAGGACAAACTCTCTCCTGACTTCACAGGAGACCAGGTTATGCCCTGCAGCAAGAGATTCAATTGTGGTTACCACCATTATCCACCATCAGAAAATTACTGAATGCTATTAAATGTTCACCCACAATATTTACCTCAGCAGTCTCCAGCCGTCTTGAATTCCACCAAGGGAAAATATATTGACTTTGTTATTGCATTCTATTTGAGATGGGCCCTAGGCTAAACATATTAAGAAATGTTTGGATCCAAGGATCAGGGTCAACACAGTTTAAATTCACAGTAGTTCTTTCATTTCAGAAAGTGTCATATTTGTTTCTCTTGGGTACCTGCCTGAGAACATGTAAAGCATGGTGAGCACACTGGACTAAAAGCCCACCAAACAGTATCATTAACCTCAGCTGATTACACCTCCCAGCTCAGGACTGCAGACTATCGTGAAAATAAATACTGGAGATCAGTTTTACAAAAGGATTGGACAATTTATGATCATTAATAATACATGTATCTCTGGTAAGTTGAGGCCTACAGGAAGGAGTTTCAAATGCATCGAAGCACAACAAGCATGTTCAGTGTGTTGACCCAGCGTTAACTTACAGAGCATCCACCTCCATCCCTCCTGTAGAGCCTGCACTGACTGATTTTCCATGTGAGGGCTGACCTGATGGCGTATCTCCACTGAGCCACAGAGCTATAATAACTAAATTGTCAGTGGAAGAGGGCTAAACTAGAGTTAACACTATCAGCAGAGGCTATTAGAAAAAAGCATTAAAATACATTTTATTTATCTTGAAAAGCAAGCATTACAAATTTCAAGTCAAAGATTTAAGATGTATGCATGTTAGGTTACAAAACTCACAGGTACTGAGGTTAGCTCTGGTAATGAAAAGCATTTGGCCTATAATTGTGATCAGCAATAGTGCTGTCTGCAGCTCTGGATTTGCTTATTTAAATTTTTTAAACTTTTTTTTTCCTGGCTGCATTGTGTTGTCAAAGTACAGGGTATTACGATTGCTTCAAGACTATCTTGAATTCAGGCTCAAAGTGGTAAAACTCTTGTCAACAGAAGCCCTTACTGTAAGCCTGACTCTTTTGAAAGTTTAAAGAGTTCATACTATTCTTTTATTAATATAATTTTTAAAATTATCTCACAGTCCTGAAATACTTAAAGGATTTATTTTTTAATTAATCTTAATGTATAAATGGATTAACTAATATAATTGCTCATTTCAGAAAGTTAATTCCGTACTCAAAAGAGTAGGTGCTGTAATTTAGGTGCCACATAAACTATTCTTTATAGATAATAAAGAAGTTTTAATTGTCAAATCTGCATTAGCAAAGTTTTGGCAGATGAAGAATACTTTGATCTGTGTATAATTGCAAATCTTTACCTTGGCATGGTAGGTAAGGCTTGCATTTCTGCAGCTAGAAACTCCCTGTCAAACATGTCTTTGTAAATGTAATTTCTGGAGAGATTAAGGCTTACTGGTTAAGACTTTCAAAGGAAATGGTGACTTAAGGTGTCTGAAAGTTTCCAGTGTCCCATTTAATGGGGTCTGTGTTTCAAGATTTCCAACATTTCTGTAAATAAGGTACCCAAAGTTGAATGTGCAAAGCAATACACCTGCAGTCACTCATCAATTGAAAAGCAGAACTAAACAATTATAAATCAAAAAGCTTAATTCAGTCACTAAACAGTGGTCATAAAACTGATGATGCAAAAAAAACTTAAATACTTTCAATCACATGGCCTCCACCAAAGGAGATTCCCAGGTCACTTAGGACTGACTTTGAAAGGAAACAGATTTTCTGCACCAAAGGGAAGCAGCAACAGAACGACACCAGTGGTGTCCTCAAGGACAGCGAGTGAGCAAAGGCTGTGAGACAACCCCTTCCAATGATGTACGTTGTGCTCATAAAATTCGTTTATACGGCGCACAAACATTGGGATAGTGCAAGACACAGACACATGGGGAAGGAAGCATATTTAAAACCTTCTAGGCTTTAACAATGCCACAGTCAGAAATAATTCACTGCTTTGTATATGTGTGCCTTGCTCCTTTCTGGGCACGTTTAACTGTATGTCCTTTAGCACATACAGTCTATTATGTACAAACTTCAAAATACCATGTAGCAGCCAATCTGGGAGTCTGTGAGCCAGCTACTGCAATAATTCAACTTCTGCTGTTATCCAGACATAAATCAAACCCTCTGCATCCTGCTGAGACAGCAAGACCCAAGCTTTTGCTGAATTCCTACATGGATATATTAAAAAAAAAAGCCTTGACAATGTAGTTGATGTGGTACTCAAAGGAAAGCTTGAAGTCGCAGATGAAATGGAGATTACAAGGTGGTTGGGAAGTAAATAACAATCCCATCAAACAGAACCACACATGGAAGAGGGTTAGGAGGAACGTGCTGCTTAGCCATTGACAGCCAGTGTGATTCAGTATCACAAGAAGATCCAATTTGCGAAGACAAAACATAAAAGAAATGTCCTATCCAACCCTCAGTAACAGCAGGAGAAGCAGGTATGAGATACTAATTGATGACTAAAAGTGTTTGAATCAAAATAGCTATAGAATAAACAAAGGATGTTAACTTGATTCCTGTCTAATTTAGGGAGATTTACATCAGGAGGAAGTCCATTGAGGTCCTGGAATTTAAGGGATGTAAAAGACATGAATGAAATAAGATGCAAACACTTGCGATGTCAGATTCTGTCACCTTAACCTATATGGAGTATGTACTGTTCTGTCTGAGATATCTACCTAATTAGTGCCACTGAAGTTTCTACTTAGTGAAACAAGGCAATAGATAGGTTGGCCAAAGGTAAAAGCATTATCTTGTACTTCTATTGACTACAGGAGACTACAGTTTCCGCAAGAAAAATCAGAATTTTTTGAGGAAAATGCCAATATCATTCTTTAAAAAACAGATTTCCTTTAGGAGAACAGAGTATGTTTAATTTCTGGGGACAATTTATACACAGAATTTAATACACACACATGCCCACATACCTCCTATTACTAGGAGTCAGGAGTTTTTTGTTTGTACTCTCAAGCACGCTGTGTTTAAGGTCCCAAAGAGCACTGCAGTACACCTGCTGACTACCCCCAGCTCCTTCACTCACACACTGCTAGAAACAGGGGTTGTGTCCCCTCCAGAGACAGCACCTCAGAGGATGGCAGCTGTGTAACCTGGTGCTCCTCATGTGCCGTAGTGTAGCTGGGCAGCAGGGGAACACAAGGCACATAAATGATGACTTTCTGAAGGCACACCAGCAAAAATGGGAAGAAAGTAAATTCAGTTTAAGAGGAGATATTCTCAACATTTCTAAGTGAACAAAAATAGTTTTAGTTGAAAACAAAACGTCAAAATAATGGCTCAAACTTCCCAGGGTGGAAATGCATAAATCTGAGAGGAATTCTGCATCACACCTTGTGGAGTCACTTGATTGAAGCACTTGTCTTTCAGAAAAGCTCTTTGAACAACAAGTATATTTGAACCTACTTACAAAGCAATACAAACAAAAGACTTTTCATCAAGAGTCAAATCTTGCTCTTTTTGACTAGTGCTGCAAGTTATGCCACAAAAACTTTGAAAGAAGCTGGGGAGTAAACAGTACTTCAAAAAGCTGTTTCAAAACACTATGCAATGAATAATACACTGGAGGCGAAAACAGCTTGGTAGGATCTTGGAGAGCCATGTCCCATATGTGTGCATCACCAAAGACACACAGCAGCCTTCTGAAGAGTTCCTCATTGGTTTGGGATTCAGTGCAAGAAACTACTACCCTGAAACATGATCATATTGTGAGTTATCTTTGCCAAAACTCATAAATTCAAGCAAAGGGAAAACATATTGGGTGTCTGGAAACAGTGGAGGTAATTTTTCCCTTCAGACCTGCTACAGATTTTCACTATAATGAAAAACTCTAAGGTATTATTACAGAAATAAGTTGGGAAACTGTTTTCCAGCCAAAAATTACTTGGATCCGCTTTGTATGCTAGAAAAAGTACCCATTGAAATCATAAAAACTCCCTGGATTTACACTGTTAGTCTCCCATAAAGCCAGCTGTTGATACCCAATTATTTTAAATGCTTCATGATGATCCCAGCTCACTTCCTATCTGGGTCAAACGAGGCCCTAAAAGCAGAAGCAGACAGGCAAGCTCAGAGGCGCAAGAAAAGCAGAAACCAACTGCCAGCAGAGCCATTCACAGCAATTAGAGCTCGACAAGCACTTAGAGCTCCCTAGAAAAGAGAAATGCCTGGTATCGGAGTATCTGCCCTTGAATGTCCCTGCCTCCAGGGGTGCTGAGCAAAAGACATATTTACACTACAGAGTTCTGAGTAGCTCTGATGACAGCATGAAGCAGAATATTTTCTGTGTGAAAAATTCAGCCAATTCTCTGGCAGCTTGGTTTTTAACCAGAAAACACTCATTCCAAGGCAAAACATACAGTGATTTAACTGAAATTTTCTGTAAGATACACTTTATCTAAAGATCAAAATTGTAAACTCATGGAGCAAAACAGTGTACATTAGGTCTTTTAGTGGACGTCATCTATTGTAACTATAAAATTAAATGAGCAAGAGGGCCAAAAGTATCTATGTATTTTAGAACAAAACAAGGACTTTCCAGCTGGGACTAAACCAGATATCAAAATCTCAGAGTTTTTAACACAGGCTAGAAATTCTGGTTTGCAGACTTTTCAAAACTATAACTTTGGTTTGAGGCTATCCCATATTCACTGTGAGTAAGAGGACAAGATAAGCAAAACTCAAGAACATCAGGGAAAGCTGGCCATAGCTATTTGTAAAATAAATCTATGTGGGTACACCTTCATACCTTTTCTTAAGGGTATTCCTTCCTTTTGTACATCTACATGCACACAAGCCCATGAGAGAAATGTAAATTCTTCTAGGGATGCAACAATATTCAAGATAGGGCATTGGAGAGGATGCCATGACTGAGCCGGCAGGAGGTCAATTCTCTATTCATTCTCTGTCTTGCAGGGTAGGGAATTATATCAACACCATAAAACAATGTAGGACATAATTTCTCTCTCTCTTCTCTCCAGGATTGTATTCAAGCGGGATCAGGCAAATGTGAGGAGACCTGTCCTTCTCAGGGTCCCTGTTATGCTTAATTGCTGAAGGCATGAAGCATTTTAAAAGGTTTGTCAATAAAATCCCTATTTAGTTAACCCCAATCTCCTCAGATCTCTTGTTGCAGGCAGCCTTCTGCTCTTAACATCTGGGCAGGCAAAGCCTCCAATTACACTGCTGTATTTGGTAGCTTAATAGACCCAGATAAGGGTCCCCAGTATATCCATTTCCCTTGGTAACTGCTTATCTCTGGACAGTCTGATGATATGCAGCCTTTATGTCCCAGCAAGGCACATAATCATGTGGCAGGCCACGCAGCGTGTGTGCATATTCACATTAAACCCAAAGGTTTCCGTGACCTTTCCTCTTTCCGCGCCTGGACTTACATCTGTCACAGCTCCACGTTGTAATTGATGGGGAAGGGGCAGGGGGAGAGAGCAGCCCGAGATCTCTCAGCTCTTTTCCCCTGCCTGGAGCCTGCTCCTTGCCCGCAACTTTGTGGAGGAGGAAGATGAGTCCCCAGCCGCTGAGCTGGATAGGGACCAGATGGCAGCACCCCCAGCTACCTCTGGAGGCCCTCGGGAGCAGAGCCCATACACGTCACAAATCATCAAAGCTCCCCCAAATCACGACGTGAGGCTCCACCCGAACTAAAGATCTCCTATCAGTCAAACAGTCCCATGGCAAGATTTCTCCTCAATATGGCCCTAACTGGATGATATTGAAGAAAACCCGTAAAAATGAGCTCTCAGCACACAGTTGTCTCCTCTGCACTGAGATGAATATGTGGCCATTTTCTTCTAAGCCTTGCCATGCGCAACTGTAAATTACCACAAACTTCTCATAGTTCAGACTCTGGCATTTGTCAGCTTGAACATTTGACATCCATTCCTTTTTGTTGCATCCAAATTTTGTGCTGTACCATGCTGAGGTGTCCTTCTTGAACATCTTTCAAAATACATGCAGACATTTGTCCTGCTTTTTCCTTCATTTTCATTTTCAGGTCCTCCTCTGCAGCCAAAGTAGTGTCTTTTAAAGCTTTTCAGAAATTGTTTAGAACTTAATATTTTCATGTTGAAAATCTGACAGGGAATTTGCTGAGGTTCTGTAGCAACATGAACTGATTTTCCTGCTTTTTTTTAAAGGCCACAGAATATCATTGCTCTCTGTTTTTCTCAGTCCATCTGCCAGCTAATTTGCAAGCCCTAGTAAAATAATCTTTTCCATTTCCTGTACTTCTTAGTTTTTCTCCACTCTTGCATCAAGTTCTGTGACAATGAATAAGGGCAGATCTGCTACAGAAATTTCTCCTAAAGCTTTTATTTTAACCTTCAAGTCTCATGTTTGTCGCTTTAAGTTTATGTGCCAAAGACATGAGAAAGCAAAAGCCAGCAGTTTGTCAAAGCATCCTCTCTAGGGATTGGGGTTCTGTTTCAGCTGTCACCCTGTCACCACATTTACCTATTGATGTAACTTCTGATGTGCAGCAGCAAATGGTAAATAATTCTCTCTTGGAGCACACTTCTGCCTGTGTTGGTGTCAGTGCTTTTGATCAATAAACCACTGAGGTGTTTTCCAGCATGAATATTGTTCCAACTGTTGCTCAGGAACAACACGCTCCGTGCACTATTTCCTTGTTTTCAAGGCAATAGATGAGCTTTTTATTTTTATTCTCTCTTCAAGCAATACCTTCTCTAGGCTGCTATGCAGCTACTCCTCGCTGTTTATCCCTAACTCCAGTTCTTGAAAAGGCTCACTGGTTTCTGTTGGCACAAACTAGCTTTAATCACAGTAATAGGTCACTACCTGTATTACTGAAAGCAAGGATTTTGGTTCTTCCTATGGCATTGGCACCTAATAGAGCCATTTTTTCACATTAGGCCTGACACTTCTAACGTAATTCCCTGGGTTCACCAGGTCCTTTTGAACTTGCAGCTCTGTATTTTCTAGTTAGGTTTTGCCTGGCTGCTCCAGAGTCCAAGAATGGCACTTCCAGTAACCGACTGCTAACAGGACATCCAGTGTTCTACACACAGCTTTATTTTTGAGTATCTCTACTGCAAACAAAACCCAAACCAGACACTAATGCTACATGGAAGTGCCATCATCCACCTCACTTGGCAAAACTGGTGACTTTACGCTGTCTTTACCCAAGCTAATGTAGACTGCACTTCTAGTACCCCTGATGCAATGCTGTGCTTGTAAATGATGCCCTTAAACCCATGCAGACCACAGTTTCCCACACTATCAACATCAGTGATATGCTAATATCAGAAAAGCCTAAGTACTCCTGTGGCAGCAGTGGTTTCTCCTTTCCTCTCACCTCTCCCCAGTTTCTGCTGTGAATTGACTCATTCAGATGGTTTCCTTGCGTGTTTTCTAGTTCCTGACATACCAGAGCTCTTGTTCTAATTTACACTTTATTAAAAATTCAAATGCAGACAAGTGTGTGCTAATGGCAATACATTTTTGAGATAGCTCTTGTTTTGCAAAGTCCTGGTGTTTAAAGGCACTGGGTATGCACAACAATCTGTTTTTCTTCTGTTTGGGTGGATTTCACACACACTACACACATGGGGATTTTTTTTTTTCCCACGAACTTTCAAGCAGATTTCAGGGCTGTCTATTATAAACCTGGCTGACAGCACTTCATTTGCTCAGTCTATGGACTATATGTCCTTCCTGTCAAATTTGCAGAGTAGCGCAAGCAATACCAACGTTGCCATAAAGAACAGACTTTTCTAACATTCCCTTAGTAATCCAGTTTACCAAGTACTTATACCAATTTTATATTTTAGAGTTTTCCCTGTGGACACGCAAACATTAACTTATTAAATTAGTGACAGTATATGTATTTCATTATTGTTCTTTCTCATATCCTGTCTTCCACCTCAACACAACACACTTGTCACCTTTATTAAACTGTTCTCCTTGACTTATGTCCCCACTGAATTTTATGGATGTTTCCACTTGCCTCTGCAGCACCCCGTGAAAACTATTTGCAGGCCACATTGTGCAGGTCTTCCTCAGTGCTGCACTGGGATTTTGCAGTGCCTGAGTGCACTCTTGGTACATACTTTTCTTCTGATGCTGTATCCAAGCAGAACTGAGTAAGATTCTAAATTATAAATTCACACACAAATAAAAATCCAAGTTTTGAGAGGACTGAAAATATTTTCAGATTTATAAGGAATTCAGCAGCAGTTTTAGGTGGAAAAAAATAATCAGACTACAAATGTTAGACCATTAGCCGACATCTGACTAGACAGTACTTTTAATGTCACCTTTCATTTCAAAATGCTGGATTACATTATGTTACATAGTGATGTTAGACACAGTGGGAGTGTCACAGTCAACTAGAAAAAGTCAGGGCTATTCTCTTCACTGAATTTAATTCCCACGTAGGAAGAGTTCCCCTCCTGCCTTGTTGGCACAGAGCTCTTCACAGCTTTGCTATAGCGTCGCTTTCTCTCTGGCGCCTTTCATCTGAAGATATCAAAGCAAGCTATAGACACATGCTAATAACAGACCGTTCCTGGAATACTTATGAGCTAAGAAATTATTATAACCTCCAATTTATTGATGAGAAAACTGAATTAGGAATTTATTAAATCGAGTTAGAAATTGATTAGAGGTCAGAAATTTTGGACTTAACCCCCGAAGGCCTGGCTCCCAGCCCCATGCGTTGCTCAGGTAACGCACGCACGCTTCTCGAAGGTCTCTGGTCCAACTCAGTGTTTTTGCACAATGCCAACACAACTGCAGGTAGACCAGAGGAAGGTATAATCCCACGCCCCAGTACAATTCATTACATTACGCTGCTACCCTTATTACAACAGAATGGTGTCACTAAAGCTAATCCTTTAGCCCCACAGGAGCGTGTGACCAGAATGAAAGCAGCAGGGCGCAGTTCATGAGCCACCAAAGCAGCACTTCACCACAGCTTGCTTTCAGAAGTGAAAGCCTTGTTTTAAATAAAACAAAAACTTTTGCTTTGATAAATGCTGCCTGCTTCAAAAAGATATTCTGTTCTCAAAACTCCCCAGCTAAATGCCACCACAGCTGTAAGGGCCAGCTACGTGTGTAGTCGGGCTGGGAATTATCAAGACAAATAAAGAGCACAGCTGGAAACATTGACTTTTTTCTGATCAAAAGGGTCTGGGAGACAACTGGACAGTTTGGATCAGGCAAAGGAGAGGGCTTTTCTTATGTTCAAAGGGCACCCCAGTGAATAGAGTAGCCAATGCGGCCTTGGTGGCAGGGATACCTCCTAACTCTCCTCATCCCACACAAGTTACTTAAAAGCTTGGCTTCTGGTCTGTTTAGGGCTTGGGGTTTTTCCCATCTTTCTTTTTGTTGAGGAACTTCTGTAGGGCAAACCTGAAATACAATCAATCCTTTCATTAGGTTTTTTAATAGCATTCCCTGTCTAAGCTGCCTCCCTCACATACCAAATAATAAATTGCAAATATTATCAAAGAAACCTTGTTACATAAAAAAGTCTTCACTATACCCCTACTAAGGAAATATTTGCTTTAATTTTATTCAAGTACAATTTTTACTGTTCTATGTGCTTCCATATTAATTTTCTTCGTGTATTTCAGCCTAAAGTGAAAAAAGACTACAGAAAAATCCCTTTCCATCCTGTTTTTACCTGGTTTCATTCACTAATGATTTTCAACTACATATGCTGAAATTAAAGTTTTAATATGAAAAAATTATTCATGAAAAAAATTAAAATCATTAAATATTCACACTATTTCTCTTTGTAAAGCTGTTCTTTCTAACAGAACCTACAGGATTTAAGGATTTAAGCCCCATAAGGCAGAATGTAATTCAGAAAGACCTGTTTCTCTTTCAATAGCCATGCAGCTCAGTCCAAACAGAGACCAATCTGAAATGGAGCTATGTGACAGCTAAGAAATATATTGCAAATAAATATATTCCATCAACATTATGAATTTTGCATTTATTTTCATTTTAAACAGAAGTACTGCAGCAATAACAGCAATGGTTTTTGTCTCAATTTCTTAGAGAGCAAACCAGAAGAACACATATTTCACCTTGTTCTCCAACTGTTGTCTATCTTGTCATCTTATAACTATATATAGTATAAAATATATTTACTAATGTTATAATAATGTGATGGGACAGAGACCTGTTACTAAGAACTGAACAGGAATCGGAGATCTTCTTTAGTCCTATTACTTCAAACCAGTTTGATTCTTAGAGTTATGGTGTTCTGATTGTTACCAACGTGCAGAAGAGAACTTTATAAAGCCAAAATACAGTAGCACCGCTTGTACAACAGATGAAACAATAAGGTAGTATAAAGTTATATTGAAACTGTAAAAAGTATATCCTTCTCAGGTAGCCCATTTTAGTTTTAAATATCAGGCAGAAGAGATGCTATTTTCTTTAACTGATCTCATAGGATTGCCTGCAAGAATTCTTATGAAGTTAATACTTCGTAATTGTTCCACCTAAAGATAGAGCTATAAAACATTATTGTCACAACAGGCCTACCTGCTCTGTCTGCAAATGGAAATGAGTGTCTGGGTGTATAACAGAAATCTCCAACTTGTTGCAAATATTGGAAAGCTACAGAGCAATAACAGCCATTGGCTGTACTAGAGGTTTTTGGAATAACACCTGTGATATTCTGACTAAAAGCTGATAGGGATCTAATTTCATTGAGGTGAACAGCAAGAGTCCCCTTTGACCTGAGCAGCAGTGGTATCGATCCCTCTGCTGCATTATCTGGCATTTCTTACCAGCGGCAGCATTCTGAATCTTGTTAAAATACATGGCTTCAAACTACTAACTTCCAGTAAAGCATTAATTCAGATATTCATGAGATATAATCACTGAGTGAAAAAATATGTCATCTGCACCACATTTTGTGAACGTATTTGTGCACATACATTTTTTAATTTTAAAAAGGTGTATTTGTCCTCATTGTAAAACTTATTCCCTCCGGACACCAGCTGGAAGGGGGTAGAGTAGTGCATGAAACAACACTGAACTCTTCTTTATCTGAGGTGACTGAAAACCAGTTACTGTGCCTGGGTTGTAAGGAAGGGAGTTTTGATGTCTATGAAATTTCTCACTGCCATGTTCTTTGAAGGATGTTTGTGAAATGGATCCTCCTCATTTGAAGCCTGAAACTCATTCTGTGATAGGATAAGCCCGAATACAAAAAACTCTGATGAAATTTATGTTTGTATTTTGAAGTCCCAGATCCATATTCTAAGGCCTTTGAAGCCATGTCCTTTTTTTTCAGAAGTAACTCTTTCCTTTTCTCACTCTTCCATCAAACACCACCGTAGCCTGTATATTCAGAGTCTAAGAGATGAGGGAAGAAGAGGGAATATTTTTGTTTAAAACACCACAATGCAATTCTTGTAGATTAAACCATGGAAAAAACATTCCACAAGAAGATTACAATCTGATGCAGATGGGAAAGGCAGCACAGCCAGGCAGCAAGAGGAATGTTATCAGAAACGCCTATTTGTATCTCATGGTCCAGAAACATATTTCCTTTAAACACACAGAAATCAGAATTCTTTCTGAGATGTGATAGAGCTGGAAGGCTCCACCAGAAAAAGAGAAGCTGTTTTCAAGCAAACTGAGGGCAGATTTTCCAAGCAGAGCGTCCAGTCCTGAATGCCTGAGAGGTTGAACACAAAACCTTTGGGAAGAGATACGAGAAGAAAGACCCAAGGACTCGTGCAGGCCATGGACTGGACTAAAACATAGTGCTCAGATGGAATTTGGTAACAGAGTGGATACAGGGGTAGTGAAGACAGACCTACGATACGAAGGCAACAAGCAACAGGTGGTATGATAGAATAGGAATCTGGGGAAAATGAGAGGAACACAAAGTGTTTTGTTTTGCTTGGTTGAATTTCATGGAGCCACAGAGCATCCGGTGTGATTTACTAACAGGCTGCTGAAGGCACTCACATCTCAAAATGTCTCTCCCAATTTGCTATGAAATAACAACTGGCAGCAAACAATGAACGGTGCTCATAGGTTTCTAATTAAATGTATGGATGACACTTTAATCTAGTTATACAGATTCTACTCAATACAAAGCTTCAATAGACACATATAATATACAAGTACTGAAAATGGATACACATGGTGAGAACCTCTACGAGCAAGCATAGCCTGTAAATGCAATGTGTAGCGGAAGACATTGTTTTAAAGCTGGATGTGTCAGCCTGATGGTATGACGCTCAAAATATTGAAATATTGCAATATTTCTTTCTCTCACATGTTTTCTTCAATGCTTTTGCACCAATATGGGCTAATCAGTCACAGATCTTCAGCTGGCACATACTGGTATAAATTCATTGACCTCAAGCCAGTGTCTGACTGTTTTTCAGCTGTGTACAATCTTACCACTTGCTGAAGAGTAGGGGAAAAGCATCACCTTCTCATAGAGCCACAGTTCATTTCTCCTCTAATTAAGCCCGTATGGACATTTTAATATGCAGGTAGCACTGATTATCACACAAAGCACTTTTGATGGTGTCATTCACACAATATTCCTTATGACACTGGCAAGTGTCTTTCTCTGCTTCCCCCTCACTGATAGGAAAGGGTAAGAATTAAGCATAGCAGACTATCTTGGTTATAAATTAAGTCCAAAACAGCAGCATTGGGACTAGTGCTGGAAGTCAGAAATACCTAGTTCCTTGTTCCCATCCACACAGCAGACCATGCTGTCACCTCAGGGAAAAGAAAATTTCTATCTTAAAGCATTAAGCAAAAGCTGCATCTAGTCCTTTACATCAGGTAAAACATTCAGGGAAAGACAGTACTGATTTGCCATACTAAGCATCATCTTTGTGCAAAATTCACATCTGCTAGCATTTCCCTTAGCTTTCTGTACCCAGTTTCTAAGAGCGTTCTTCTTTTCTCCAGTTAAATACTGAGAGTTTGTGGCCAATTGCTGGGATCACAGCAGTACCTTTTAGCCACAGGATTTGGACTGGGGTCTGTTTTGGGGGTGTGCATGCCTAGAACTAATAACAGAGGTTGGCCCTGGGAACAAACACACTTCTGAGCATACAAAACCTGCCAGATTTCAACTCTGAGCATATTAAATAAAATTGTGAGTTCATACTAAACCTACCTTCTCTGCCCACAGGCTAGAAGACAACTGAAATAATTTTAATAGCGCTGGGAGCATGAGTGTGTGCAAGCTAAGAAGGCAGGTTTTGGTGCAGGCTGAGCAACCTGGAAACAGATACCTGCTGCCATCAGAGCACTGAGCTGCATGGCCTGAACAGGAGGAAGTTACACAGCTTCTCATGAGGGTCCTGGGACCAGCTCAGAGTTGAGGGGAGGACTTGCTACTCTTCACTACCTTTATTTCTCTCTCACTATTTTTCAAAATAAAGATATGTAATTCATCTTCATAAGAAACAGTGCCATTTCAAAGTTAAGGAAAAGTATGGACCTCTTTTGAAAAGTTAAAACTGACAACACCTGAGACGGGCAGACCTGCTAGGTAAGGCCTAAGGGAGAAGAGCAGAGTCCTTGAGGCCTGCAGAGCAGTAGAAACCTGGGAAGGAGGCAGGGACTGCTCTGCTTGCCCCTGCTAAAAAAGTACAGTAAGGCATCAGTGAACAGACTAAAACCTGCTCAGTTCATATTCATTGCTTTTAGCATGTCAGTGGGCTTTTAGAAAACATGGGTATAGCATAAGGTGAAGGTAATTACATAGTTGTAACACTGGGTAAAACTCAAAGTAATCATGCTAAATTTGCCTGAGACAAATGGTCACCTCAAATTAGGCCAACACATTAGAGCAAGGGGATACAAAATTCAGACCAAAGAGGTGGGACAGGACAGTTTCCATATTCTAGGAGGTCTCTGTAGCATTTTTGGTGGACAAAATCTTGACAGCAAGCCACAGTACAGGGGAGGCAGGAGTGGTTTGTCGGAGTGGGCTGTGGCAGCTCACGCAACAGGGTCAGCACAGGCGTGGATGAGGCCTTGCTCCCCAAGACAGCAGACAACAGGGACCTGTGGTCCCACAGGCACTACCTGTGTATGAGATGTTACAGGAGATGAGAAACATTTGCTCAAGCCATCAGAGATGAGGACTTCAAGTTACTATTGGTACACTCTGGGAAGGGTCTGTTTGGTTAACAGTGTCCTGTTACCTTGCTGCTGTCCTTTCATCCCACTAATCAAGTACTATTCCTTGTGTATCATTTGATTTCTACATATCATGGTGAAGAAGTAAAGTTCACTGGGCAAAGCTTAATATTTGTGGCTTTCATGTCAGAATTCAAACCAGTGTACATTAGTGACATCTAAAACCCGAACCCAGCCCTACCAATGCCAAATCCACCTGCTCCTAGCACTTCCCAGCATCAGTCCCAGCAATATAAGTACTCAAAAAAAAAAAGAGCTAGCTCTTCTATCAACACCCAGGAACAAACTTCTTCCTCAGAAGACAACACCTGTGAATATCAAAGAGATGGCATGGGTTTCCTTGGCTTTCTCAGCTTTGCTTGTTTCAGTATTTGTTACACTAACGTATTTGACATCAGTATGTTTATCCTCTTACACAACTGTTTGACATCTAGGACCATTTCCTGGTCATGTATCCATAGTACAGTTATAAAAACTCTTTGTTAATCTCAGTCATCATTTGAAAACTTTAACTAAAAATAAATCTAGAATACAATCTTGATGAATTCAAATCTTACGTACAGCAAAAGCAATTATTTTACAGCATGTGGCATTTACATTTCTCCTTCAGGTTATATTGCAGTGGTTTATACATCCACTATGATGAACAAATTTTTCCTAGTACCCTCAATAGTAAAACAAACATTTCTGATGAGATGACCTCGGCTACCCACAGCTCTCATACACCAAGTATAAAGTAATACAGAGTGATCCCACAGAGCCCGAGTAGGATTTTAATTACAAGTTTGATGTATTTGTCTGGATTCCTTTCTTGTGTAAAGCCAATGAATTCAGGGACATGCTTCAATATGATGACATTGTTTTTATTTAGGATGCTGTGAAATTCCTCCAGCACTTTTGCTCTGGAGAATCTTAAAAATCACAAAAGGCTGTGATATTGTGATTAATAAACACTTTTAAAATGTACATCATTATGCATATTGCCTCTTAATAACTATATTTTTATGACAGAAGGTATATTCAGTAAATTCAGTAAATATTCATTCTTACCACAAGACTGCTGTCCAGAGAAAGTCTTTTCCCAAATTCCCTTTTCTGTAGCTGTCTCTTTCTCTCCATAGCTGAGGTTATTTGTTTTCCTTTTGATCAACTAGAAATGTCAGACTGTATCCAGAATCACTGAAAAAAAAATAAATGCACATTTCAATATTCTACTTAACAGTTTCTGTCTTTCATCATTAACTTTGTAATAACCCAGCAGCTAATGACTTTGTGCCTATAGTAGGCTGTGTTCCAGGAACAAATTTCCTATGCCAGAACAGCTAAACTCTCCAGACAGAAATATTACCAATATGTTTGGGTCATTTCTCAGGGTAAAAATAAAAGTAAAAAATCCGCTACTCCTGTCTTTATCAATACATTTGATGTTTTCATAGTCTCTTTTGAACTGGGCTGGGAGCTGGATTTGCCGAGCCAATGAAGTACCTGGGGCTGGAGAGAGGGGAGGGAAATAGTTCGTTTCACATTAATTGCACTCCCCAGTAAGCCCTGCTTGTTGGCACATCTGTGCTGCTGCTATGATGTACAAATTTTGGACATAATCCTGAAGAGTTCTAAAAGCTTTCAACTCCCATTATCCTTAATAAGAGACAAATGCCCTCAGCACTTTCCTTACGTTTTTAAGGTCAAAGATTCTGCTGTGATAATCACGGCCTGTACAGGATGGCCAGGGAACCTCATCCAGTAAAGCTCTCTCACTGGGAATTAGCTTTTCCAGTTTTTTAGGGTTTCGTTATTCCTGGCTGGTGGTTTCTACTAAAACAAAGCCACAACTGACAGGTAACAACCACCAGCTCTCTCTTTTCCTAAATGCTCCTGATGATATACATATGTGAAAGCCTTAGCTCAAATTTTAAAGTAATTGTTGTGTGTGATTCAGGAACACGGGCAAAGCTAATGGATTTAATTAGGATTTACGAGAAGTAGTAGAATAATAACAGAAGCCAGGATCTAGTCTAAAATAAGGCAGGCAGATACATTCATAATTACAGAACCAAATACAGGAATTATCTCCTGTATCTCATAGTGACTGTATTTATTGTATCAGAGGAAAACATCCTGTATCTCTAAATCTAGGCTAAGTCCCACTAGGGACAATTCACTACAAGAATTTGTCCACATTTTTTAGTCAAGACTTGATGTGGAAGCCTATTTAAAACCATAATTCTAGTAAGTTTGAGATACTCGTACAGCGCTACTTAATGCTAAACCTAGAGAAATTAATTGCATTTGACTGAAAAACAAGACTGAGTAAAATAAAAATCTGTTTCTGATCTTTTTTACTTATTGCGAACAGCACCTACAGTCACAGCCAGCCAGGTGATACACGAATACCACTGGGCTTGGCTGTAGGGTAACGCAGCTGGCATTCCCAAAAGCCTTGCATGTGCCCTCCAGAAATATCTGTGTGCCTATGGATAGACTTGACTTCTCATGCACCTGTGGATGATCCCATCTGTCGCTGTGGTGATATCCAGCAGATAAAACCCCTGCAACTCCTTCCCCAGGTTGTCCCCAAATGCTCTGCCACAAGGGCACATAGGGGTCTGAAGCTGGGCCAAGCACAGGCTGCAAGGAAGGCAGGATGCCCCAGGGTAAGGCTCCAAAGCCAGCTGGAATTCAAGGGGCTCCCAGAGTCACACAAACTGGGATCATCAGCTACAATTTGGACATCACAACTGGGACTGCTCTTGTAAAACATTTCCCATTGGGAAACAGTAGTTGGTCCTGCTACCAAGCCATCCAGTGGTAAATTCAGCTTTTTATTCAACAGCACCTGGTGTCTCCTACACTTGTTTTGTACTTCTGGTTTTCAAGACCACAATTCAGGCCATTTTCTCTAAAATAGATAAAAATTAGCCTTTATAGACATTCATCTAAAGAACACATGCAATGAAAATATGTCCACAATGGTAGGAAAGTCTCAGTTATTGCACTGTGATCATTCCTTCCTTGGATTTATTTGGTTTGTTTTTTTCCAGGTTTACCTGTAAGCCCTTGCTTTCTTTCTGCAGTACAGGTCCTAAAGCTACACACACTATTTAAGTCAGCTAATAAGGAATCCCAGTGGTGTGCTATGACACAATTACCACTGTCTCCTGTTTAGCCATCATGTCTCAAAAGAAATACCACAACAGATTTGAACAAACACAGAGGCAATGTATTACGCTGTCCTTGTGAGTGTGCCAGAAATTAGCAAAAGAAAGACCTTATGTAATCTTTATATCATTCTTTCGTGCATTCATCATGCCTGGAGAGCTTGACTTCCACCAACGGAGTCTTTGTTGATCAGCGAGCACAGAAACACTTATGAGTGAGCCAGTGAGAGCTACAGTTGGAGCCGATCCCAGTAGAAGGTCAAGTATTTCATATAAATAAGCACCTGAAATCCCTGTCTGCAGGTATTTGGCAGAACCACCCCAAATCCTAGTTTAGAAGTAGAAGGAGAAAGGATTATTATTAATTAATCCTATAGCTTATAGGCTATGCTGCCCTGGGCACTTCAAGGAGTGGATTTACTCTAGCCCCACCTAGCAGAGCACGCAGACCTACTCATGTAGTGGTGGAGCAACCTCAGACCTGCAGACTCCACTCCTTTCCCACGCACACCATGGAAACTCAAAGGTCTGGGCATGTTATCATTAGCAGGCAGTCACGGATCTCTCCTGAAGAGTTAACAACCTAAGGCTGAACCCTACCCTTAAAGTTCTGAATCAAAAGTAATTATTAGGCAAGATAATACGGTACATTGCCTGTACCAACATATGCTAATGCCTCGAAGTACCCAACTCAGGAGGCCTTTAAAGAAAAGTGATCGTCAGAGTGAAGAACTTAGCAAAAACAGAACAAGTTTCCATCTTGGAATGGCCATTTTGTGCATCATACTGCTTGTCACAGAGAAAAAATGACCCTCCCAGGTAAATCTCTTCCTCCGAGATCAACCAAAAGACTAACTACAATTCAGACTGAGGTAAAACATCCCCCAGGAAGCTCAGCAGAGGAGGGCCATCCAGATGGAACAGTCTTGCAAGGTAAAAGCACTGAGAATCAGTTTGCCCAATCATCAGAAAGACTATTTTTGTGTACCAAGAGGACAGCCTGTAGAAGTTTATCTGTCTTCCCTGACCAATTTGCTCATTGATATCTTTACAGCAAAGACCCCAGCGATCAGCATTCAGACCTTAAGTGTCCCATTAGCTCAGCTGAACTGTGAACTATTGCAAAGTCACTTCTGATTTATGGTGGCTTTGCCGATATTGAGCTCACGTACATACATTGCCAAATCTTTGGGGGCACATCTTACAGTTCTTTGTGCTGCAGGAAATTTTTCCACTGTAGGAGTCTTCTCTAAGGGGTGATAGACTTCATCTGTACTGAGCATATTGGGGAAGGCACTGAAATTAGAGACACTTGGTGATTAAGCCTGTATACTCAAGAAGTGTATGGGGATCAGTTTAAGAGAATGCAGGTCCCAAATGTTTGCTTACTGTCGTCTTAGTTTTGCATTGAGCTGAGGGAAGAAGGTTTTGTATGGACACAGGAAAAACTCTCAGGGGAAGACATAAGTAGGATCTTGCTTCAGTGCAGTGTACCCTCACTGTTCATGAAGCCAGCAAGCATCATCTTGATTATATATCCTGAAGGGCAGTATTTTTAGTACTCACTACAAGAATGTTCATTACTTCAGGAGATGGCTCTAAAACTATGCCCCGGAGAAACGGTCTGATTAGCATAGAAAAGCACTCTCTAAAATCTATGCAAGAAATATCTTGGATTATAATACCTTCTTCATTTCTAGTAGTAACAAAGGATGATTGATGTATATTGCTTCAGCTGATGAAAACATATAACGTTATATCCTTAGATAATCATCCAAGATATTTTCAGACAGTTTGAAGATGCAGCTACATTTGAAGAGAGCTATGCCAACATACGCCAGCTGGGAACTAGCTCACAGTGTATCTCTTCAGAAACTGGAAATGGATTGTATTTGTTTTTCTGTCTCTTACAAATTAATATAAATCTAGTAGTTATGACAGATGACAAAAATTACATCTCTGCAAACTAGAATCCTTTCATTTGCATTTACAATAGATACAATGCAGCCTCCCCACCTTCTGCTTTACACACCTTCACACTGCCAGAAGGCACAACACCCGTAGGGCAGGAAGGCATTCCCCCTCAGCAGGCTGCTTGTCTTTGAGGTGTCAGTGAGAGGAAAGGTTTTGTGATGTGGACATCAAGCTGCTGGGTAGCGAAATGAGGCCAAAGTAACACAGTGATCACCTTAAAGCACTTTTTTCTACTCCAATAGCCCTGCTTGTTCAATAGCCATATTTTAAGACTGAAAGGGAATAACCAGAATTGGGATTATCCTTCAGCAATGAGCAGAGAAGGAAAATAATTTCACTAGCCTAGATTAGGAAGCAGCTATGAGAAAGCCAAAATTGTGATCAATACAAGTGTTAGTTAGAATGAACTGGTGACCTAAAGGTGAGAGATTTTATATCTCATTACCAATCTCTGGAGTGATGCAGTTTCCTGAGAACCTCATTCAATTGAATTGTATTTGTCATTGTCTCTGACTGTGTTTCTTTTGCTGACTCTGGTGCTAATACCAATGCACGTATGCTTGCTTTTATTGGGGCATTTGTAGGGAAAGGAGTAGAAATAAGTGCAGTCCATTTTGTCTGGGCCTTCTCACAACTGGAAGAAAAAGAGATTCCAGAATTACGGACTTGATGGCCCAAAGATCAAAGATTGTTCGGGTCTATAAAATCACTACAATTATTTTCCTAGGCCTAGACCAGTCAAAAATGTTAGATTTGTACTAAGCTTTTTGTTTTTCAAAACAGCAGAATGCTCAAACCACCAGAGCAGTAACAGCAGAGAACCCCACCTTCACAAAAGATGAGAAAATTCTGCCTCGTGATTAGAAGTGAGCCATGAAAATGGTTTCACCACCACACCCCTATCTCTCCCTGTCATGGTATTTAGCCTGGTCATGACTTTAAGTGAGCAAGTGGAAAAACAACTCAAAATTCTCTTTTGAGCTGATGTTTCAGACTTCAACACTTGGGAAATACAACAGCAACATCTGCATTTATGCAATCTGAAACTTAGCTAAACGGTTTTTGTTTCGCCCACAGTGTATTTCATAGCAATACTGTGAGCAGGGCCTGCCTGCCTAATGCCCAATACTCCCAGGTATTTGCTTAGACGGGTCAGCAGTTTGTTAGTGCTAATGTATGCATTGTACATTCACACCCACTGGATTAGGTTGCTATTTAGATAAGCAAGCCACATTTTTGCAGAGAGGGAAGGAGAATGTGCCATGTGCCAGCATTAATGAGTTAATTAAATTAGAAAAATTCCAATGCAGGAACCTAAAATGCTTAGATAAGTAGAATACTATGGGAATTACGAGGCAGCAAACACAGCATTGCTGTACCATTCTGCCCACATATCTACATATTCTGACTGGCTTGGGAAAATTATATTAAACCAAAATACATCAAGTCAGTCAGAAGATATCTAGATAGAAAAAGACTTTTCTAGTCCTCTTTTTTTTGCCTTCATCTGGGATAATTCATGTTGATATACCCTATTCGTACAATCTCTAAAACTGTTCCAAAGAATATTGGAGCTGTACAGGCAGCACAAGAGCCAGTCGTGCCCTGCAAGTTATTTCGTGCTCCGAAACGCTCCCCAATCCAGTAAATCCTCTAATTCTGGTTGAAAACTGTCCAGTGGTCATCCACTAGGACATGATTAAGCAGCCGCAAGGAAGTGTGGGAAGGGCCACAGCAAGACAAGGAACCATCTCATCTCTGTTGTGACTGTAATGAAGTATGATGACACTGACACATGGCAGTCAACAGAGGAAATGAAGGCTGACTAATTTGAGACCCAAAGCTTCAGATTTCTCTTGCCTCTACCCCATCCCTTGAAAAAGAATCAGCAGAGCACATGGATGGTTTCATGCAGTTTTTGACGGGTGATCACTTGTCAGACTCTTGGCACAATTTTCTAGAAACACGGCATTTAAAATAAAGCATCTCAGCTACCAAATTCCACCCTGCTTCAATCACAATTTTCAATATACATTTATGCTTTCTTCATGCAAGATAATCTTCCATTTATTCAGCAAACTAAACAACCAGTAAAGCTTTCTATAGCATTGCTCCTAGGATTTAAACAAGTTAAGATTAAGGGCTTAAATCTAGCAAACCTACCAGCATGCTCAAAATAATACCAGGAATTTCAATAAATCAGAAAATAAAGAATATGGCATTAAAGATGTTATTACTACGACAGCTGTCAAGATGAATTGCATGAGAAGCATTTAAAAGATTTATATCTCAGTATCTCACCAGGTTAATTAAATGGATGCATGCATTCATTTAAGAGGATAAGGTGGGTTGCAGTGGCATAAAATGAGAGGGCACAAGATTACGTTCTTTCAGCATTAACAAGAATGGGTTGAACCGATATAATTTCCGTATTCTGTAATAAGCATGATTCA
The DNA here is from genome assembly GCF_000695765.1 of Mesitornis unicolor. Lineage (NCBI taxonomy): Eukaryota > Metazoa > Chordata > Aves > Mesitornithiformes > Mesitornithidae > Mesitornis > Mesitornis unicolor. The sequence goes on from NW_010188767.1 coordinate 122,626, forward strand.
TTCATTGCCATTTTCAGCTCTCATTTTCTTTCTAGCAAAAAGATAAAAAAAAAAGACTCTGAACATTTATAGACTAACATAATCAAAGCTTTAACCTTTTCAGCATTTTCTGTTTGGATTGGCTGTCTGTTTTTATCACGGGGTTCCAGGGCCATGCTGCAGGGAGAAGAATCGCCAGTAAATTACACCAAAGAATGCTGGAAAGGTCAAAGGATTGCCCTCCCCTGTTTGCTTTTATGGGACTTATGAAGCATTCATATCGTGCAATAAAATTATTGAGACCAAAATGATGAAAGATAAGCAGACAAAAAGCATGAATCTGTTGTCAGGATAGCAACTGATCAGCATGGAAGAAAAGGATATATTACAGTGTTATCATCAATAAAAAACAGATTATGACAATGGTGTTTGTGTGTCCTTAGTTTCTGCACTGAAAACAAATCCTTCTGAATGTTGTAAGACCTGTAGCTAAGAAGAGGATATCCAAGCAAAACTGAGGCTATTAAGGCTCAAGAAAAAATTAGATCCAAAGCTCCAGATTCTTGAGTGTGTTTCTAACCACTCAATATTATATATTATTTATTACTGTATTCTATTTTAAAGTTATATGATATAGGTTATTAGATGGTAAAGATGGATCCCCTCAACCATTCAGCCTCCTCCAGCAAAGATGTGCATTCCAGGCTGTTAAACTGCAAGAGGCATGGTCTGAACACAGCTACAGCATCAGCTGCCTCTGGGGGCTTCCACACACATTGGTTTCCCTTGAGACCCACAGCTGAGCTTAGGCCAGGAGCAGACATCCCCAGGCACATGGAGAAGGTAATCTCACACATCTAAAGGGTTATGTGGAGATTTTGATGGTCAAAATCAAATGACCCATTTATATCCCGATAAAGATGCCTCTGCCTTTTTCTGGCATATGTCTGCTAAATGTGAAATGCTGGATGCAACTTCTGTAATCTTGTACATTGTTATTGGAGCGAGTTGTTTCTCATGGTGAAATGGCTGGCTGGCAGCAGGCAGCCAAATGGGAATCTCGTTGGGTTTCAAACACTGAATTACAAACCCTCATTAGAGGAAGTGGCATCCTGTTTAGGAGCCCAGTAAAGATGACGTACCAAATTCTTACATGTTCATCCAATATGTTGCAATGTTCAGAAAAACGTATACAATTAAATCCAACATCTGAACCAGTCTGACACAATCAACTGGAGGCAGGAATTTAAAATATACAGTCCAGTTTCCTATATTTTGCTTAGTTTGATGTTTATTTTCTTCCTATTTTTCCTCCATGGGTGTAAATCAAGACATTACTCAAAAGAAAGTGCAAGACTTTCAAACCTTTATGCAAGACCTGTATTGAGGTCTCTGCTGTAAGCAACGGCAGATTGCCAACTCAGTTTTTGAAACTAGAACCAGGAGCCTGTAAAACGTGCCTAAATATCCCTTCTCTGAGACAGATGCATCTCAGTCAGCATCTCTTCTGCCTGCCCATCTGTCCTAATCATAGTCCCGAGGGACCACTAAAAATCATCAGCTCTTTGTGCTTGCCCCACCCCTTCCACCTGCACTGCTGAGGGGCGATGGCTGCAGCAGCCACGGGATGACTCTGATCTGAACACAAGCCTGTCGACACCAGAGACTTCAGATCTTTTTGTCTCTGTCACCTCTCTTGTTTCTCCTTCTCAGACTCATTTTGCAGTCTGTGCCCAATAAAGTATTTTGCTACAAACACTTTCTAACAGTATGTTTTGGGGAATGAAAGCAGTTTTGTGAGATGAAGTGTCCCAAATGAATGCTGCTTGGTTTGGTCCTCCCTGGCAGCAGAGATGAAAGGAAAGAAAGATCATTTATTTTCTGATGTATTCCAGCTCATGGATATGAGGAATTAAGATCATCTTAACTTAGTGATAGTGTTCAGACATCTGGTTTTACTCCGCAGAGCATTGGGTAACTCTTCAAAATGTTCATGTGGCTCAAAGGAGTATAAGTATTGTAAAAATTGTTCCTCAATTACCAGTAACATCTTCAGCACCCAGCTCTGCACATCCTCCTTAGATAACCAGCCATTTGCATCAGAGGGAATATTTCAATGTCTAGACTGCAGAATTTGCTTCTAATGAATCTGGGACTTTGTGGGTTGTAACATGGTGTCTTGCTTTTCACCTTGCTGTACAGACACTCCCGGTGGGCCAGGGCCTATCCTTACATTACAGGCGATAACATTATAATGAAGGTATTAGTTCAATAACAGCTCTGAAAAGAAGCTGAATCAAGCTCATAATCCCCTTCTGACATATGAAAAATAAGGGAGGATAAGGTATGGTGAAATATGTCACCCCTCCATGATCCAGGAAGAGGGTAACAGAGAGGGCTTAGCTCATCTATCTGCATAATCTGAAAATAGCCCCTCCAGCACACCACGACTAAAGTCTACCCTGGGGAAGAAATAAAGAGGAAAGACAGCGCCGATCTCTTCCAGTGCCAGCCAAACCAGAGCTGAGCCCCTGGTTTGAAAGAATGGACCGAAACAAGAACATGCAGCCTCATTAGGCTGAGCAGCTCCAGGTGCTTTCTGCGCAGGAAAGACGAAAAATTCATCATATATAACTCAATTTGCTGCACAAATACCTTCACCAAGTCCTGTAAATCTGTACAGTGAGGACAGCTATAACTACAGCTGCAGCTCCTTGACTCTGCGGTCACCTCTGTTCACTGCTGCAGACAAAACACATGAGAGATGCAGTACTGGAGATGAACTTTGGGGTGCCAGAACTGACTTAGTTCATGTAAGGGTGGGCACTAAAATCCTTCAGCTGGCTCTCCAGCTGTTCAGCCTTTGCAGAACTTAAAGTCTACTCTAATTTCAGCTGACCAAACATCATCCAAGCATCAGACCCCAAGGAATTCAGCTCCCGCATTCCCAAATACACTTCAGCAACATCTCTCCTTTGTGCTCGTGCTCACAACAGAAAGGTGAGAGGGTACAACTCAGTTCTACCACCTCCACGTTTGTATTCCCTGTACAGCAATGAGCATACGTAAAGACAAACTTCAGAACGATTTCCCCAGCCAATACAAGTTCACTTTATTCTTACACAACACAGCACGTAGGACTGTGGGGTATCAAGACCACAAAATTAAAAGGAACAGATACACATTGATTAAACTCCATCTTCAGCTTACAGCCAAGAGAACTATTATGAAAACTAAAAATGAAAGAGGTGGTGTCCTCATCCACATTTCTTTAGCTGGCGACAGAGCACTGAGCAGTGCTGGCATACCCAACAGACCCTCACCGCTTTCTTTCTCTGCAATTCTGAGCGATCTCATCTCAAACACTGAATTCAATTCTGGACCAAAAGAATATAGACAAACTTGATGGAATTCAGACAATAGCAGCAAAGACAATTAAAGTATTGAGCTGGTGGGAAATGATTAAAAACTCCCTTCATATTAGTTTCAAATGGGACTAAGTGGGACTAAAATGGGAAGGAATGACCATCCATGCACGTTTGAGGGACTTATACTAACACTAGAGACAGTGAGGAATTGATTAGGTTATTGACAATAGCCTGAAAAGAAATAAAGAGGGGGAAACGACGCTGAGTATCTGAAGAAATTACCTAAAGTGAAATCCAATACAGACTGATTCCTGGAGAATCAAAGGAACTCTTGTCATGTAAAAAAATAAGGCAGGATGAAGTACAATAAAATACACAGAAAGTGAGGATGCTGCCTGGAATGAGTTGTCTGAAGACCCTGATGTGGAAGAAAAGCCCCCCGTCTGCCTTTCTTCTCAGTCTCCGCATACACATTGCAGTGGTTGATCCACATTAGAGACAATTATAGTGAAATTGGGGGAGTAGAGGGGGGTGGCGGGGGGGAAGAGCCACTCCATCCTTCCCCCCGTGCAGTCAGCGCTTACTCCAGCTTCTCAGTGGGAAGACTGGCTGTCACACACTGATTTCTAATTTTTCCATCTGCAAGAAACTTAATAAAAATGTAAATTAAAAAACATTCATGAGTTGCCTACTTAAAAGGTTCATAACTCTCCTATGTTTTATGTCCTTCTACCAGTCTTTAACTCATCTGCTCTCAGCTCTGCCAAGTGAAATGGGAGAGGACGTGCAGTCTGCCATCATAGATAATAATCCAACACGTTGGGACTATGGATACACTACTAACCAGAAAATACTAGAGAGGAGGCACACTAAAATTCTCTAGACTCTCTCTCTAAGCATTTGTCCATTTAGAATGCAAAGCAAATCTTTAAACAACCAAAAGTAGCACAAAATAAAAAAACCAAACTACTGACATTTCAGAAGTTCATCATTCACTAAAATCTAAAAGATATTTTCTCTTGCAGTAGCAACAGTTGGGTTGGCACAAGATTATTTTTCCACTTCTTCTTATAGAATTCACATTAATGCCTCAAATGGGATTTTTTTCTTTTCCCCCTAGATTATTTCTTGGAAGTGATGCCATGCAGGTTTCAATAAAGCTTTTAAGATTACAGTTTATGCACCTCCAGTCTTGGAATAACCAAAGTTATTCAATAATACAGTTCAGCTGGAATTTCTGCTGAAAAAAAGCTTTTTCAGTGCAGAAGGTGAAAGCATTAATACACTTGCATTTTCTAAATGATCCACTTTGAAGTTTAAAGTGCATTTTGAGACTAAATGTAAGCTTTTAAAGTATTTTGTTCTGCATAACGTTTATTAATTTGGCAGGGGGAAGAAGGGGTGAGAGAAACAGTTTAGAACATAAGTAAGGAAGAAAGCAAGCACAGCTGGTTCATTTCAGGTAAGCCCTAAGTGTTTGCCTGTATTTTGAGCTGGATCCCTGCTCTTGAGTGGGCGGTTTAGGCTGATTCAGTAACTGCCCCTGCCTCAGTTTCTCCACTATACTGTGAAGGTAACAATATATAATATGTAAGTGCCATCTACAGAATAATTCCTCTTTATCAAAGACTTTGATAGTGAAGCTTTCTACTAGTGCTGCTGCTCTGTACCATTACACTTCTGTCTACCAGATATGTTCATCATTGCACACCCAAACAGGGGAATAAAAACAGGGGAATGATTCTTTCTCAAACTCTGCACGATGCAGCAGCAGTCAGTTCTCATTCATCTCTTTGCCATTCTGTCAAAATTAATCTGACTACAGAAATACAACTAGAACAGAATTAAACCCAACAGAAAGGCAGAAAAGAGTCTGCTACCAACTGAGAAGCAGCCATGTAGCCAGATATCCTCAACTCTGTCCACAGATTCAAACCCCGCTCACCCGCAGGGCAAACCAGGAAGCATTAAAGCAGTAATTATATATTTTAAAAAAAATAGAACAGGCCCCTTTTTTCTGTAACAATTAGGGGTCTTAAGCAGGATGCTGCATTCTTTAGTGCTGCTCAGCTTTGGTTTTCTGTGCTGGCTCACAGTGATGTCACCTGGAGCTACCGAAGAGAACAGAGCCTCTGAACAGGACTGCAGGAAGGGGAAAAGGAATGAAAGGGGAAAGCCAGGTGGGGTCTTCATGGCACTCCTTGTCCAAGGGCATGTCCTAAACCCACAAGAAGGTGTCATGTCCTTTCAGTATTCCTGGGAGAGGATCCTTTGAGTTAAACCTTAACCTCTGCTTTGCCCCACGTCTGAGACCCCCCCCATTTCAGCTGTGTACATCAGGAGCTAAGGGGATCCAGCCTCCTCCTGCTGCAGATCAAGTCTGATGTCTCAGAAAAGCAGGGTCTCAAATATGGTCCCCAGAGTTATAAACCCTTGAGCTATGCACCCAAGCTCAGAATCCCCTGTAACACACAGGATCCCAACCTGGAGCTCAGGCAGAAAGGATTAAGGAGAACACGTAAAGAATAACTTGTTTCCACAACAGACACCAGCCAATGGGTGAAAGCAAGACTTCAGAGCTTTGCTAGGGAGACAGAAGCTTACCTCCCTGCCAAGAGCAAGGAACATTGCCCATCTGCCTCTGCGTTGCCATGCTGCCCATGGCTGTGTACCTTATGAACGCTCCCTTTCTCAGGGCTGTGCTGAAAGCTATCATCTAGTCGATAAATTCTTATCAATGTCTGTTTAAAGCTTTTTCTTGACACAGGAGATTTTTGTGGCAATCGAGAAGAAAAGCAATTCACTTGATTAAAGATCGGTAAATATAAATGACTGAAATGGTTTCCTATGAACATCGTGATGCATTCCCAATCAATAACACCAGGACAGAATTGCAGCTTCAGGGAAGGAAGTTATTAGATTTAGGAAACACACATAATTAAATATAAGACAAGTCTACAGATTTTCAAGCAGAGCGACAGGGAGAACGACCAGCCTGAGACTTCGTAGACTGTGTTCCTGTCATCTCTTCCTTTCAGTTCATTTGGTGCTGTCCTTCATGTACTTGTGCAACCTTAAAATAAAGATAAAGATCTTAGTCTCAGGTGTTAGGGATAACAGCCAGTGACAAAACAGAGAGCTGGTTATTAAAATGTTAGACCAGGTTTCACTTTAATACTTCCCTACAGTAGCAGGTACTAGCGGACATTGAAAACCCTTAATGACCAACTGAACCTTTAGGAATTTCTAAATGTTTCTTCTGTGTAACTGCAAAGAGCACCCAGGCCTTTCCTCACCAGCATAATATGGATAGATATGATTATTGGTAATCGAGATTTTAGCCTTTCACCTCTGGATCAGTGTTTCAAACTCAGACCAGATTGGTATTGAATAAAAGTCATTTCCATCAGCTGGCTGTTCAGTGGCCTCTATGAAATATTACAAGTTGGTAGTGGACAGGTGTCTGTATAATTAAAATTCACTTTGCAAGCACAGTTGGTACCCTGGAATTTTATTATTGCAAATCTATAACCTGCTCCCCCAGCTCAAAAATAGAAAGCATTCAGGAGCACTGAGATGTCGTTTAAATACAAGGAGGATACAGTGCTCTTTGTTAATCCCACAAACAAAGTACCTCTGTTTCTAGAGCACTTCTGAATCCCTGGACAAATCCTTTTGTGCACTGCAAAGATTATAATTCAGGCTAACAAAACTCATGAATTATAAGCAAAAGACCAACTTTAAACACTGATAAAAACCTAAAGCCCTGTAGGTTATATTATGAAATCTCTCAGCCAGTGCTGTATGTGGTGTTCACTGTAAAGAAAATATATTTCCACACAGTATCAGCAAAGCAGAATCACACAGGATGTCCCACATATCCACAAATCTGCATGAACTGAGTCAATATTCCCAGACATCCACACAGAATTCAAGTATTTTTGGTAGCCAAAATGACAAAAAAGGGTTTTGATAGGAGAATAGATGCCCAGTCTCAACATGAGGTGGCTTCTGTGACTACGAATCAAAGCCACAGTTTTATGTTTGAGTAGGATCTGGGGGATGGGCAGGGGGAACAGCATAATATTTTATGGCTTTTGAATAACCAAGCCCATAACTCAAGCCTCAAGCCTTTAAGCTGTTTCTCTTCTTTAACCTGTTCAGAGGTTTTGACAGAGAACGTGTGAGAAAATGCTCTTGGGTGACTTTGCTTTCTCTGTATATTAATTCTGAGCTAAGCAAGGCAGAGCACGTCAGGTTGAGGCCCTATGGCAGGCACAGCTTCATAGAACTGAGGGGCCTTCAGAGGCCACCATGGAAATCTTTGCGGACTTGCCAATGATTCGCATCTGTGTCAAGGAAAGATGTGAGGAAAATGTTATATGGAATCCAAACCACAGGGAAGGACATTTAAGTCCAAGTAAATCCCCAGTAGTGAAAATACATGTGCAAGATGTTTCACCTCTCTGAAAAGAAACATTGTTTGGTCTGACCTAGTTCAAGATGCTAAAAGATTTATAAGAACATAAAACAACAGTTGCTAAGCTTGGTACTGTTGTGCTGTAGGAGAGGGCCTATGGATCCACCTGAGAAGAGAGCCCTCCCCTCAACATGGGAAGACAACAGAGAACAAATGACTTAGCTCAAGAATCAAATAACCTTAATTTTGTGAGAAGGTGAAAAGATAAAAGAGCCACAAAAAATCCCCCAAGGCCAAGCAAACCCAAAGTTTTTTAACGGTCTTACTAGGAAAGTCCTCCTAGAAATTTTTCTCCTACCAGGAGTTTTCTCCTTAAACCAGTTTCCTCAGCCACTAATTTCCTCTGCAAGTGGCCACTGAAATATAGGGACAAAAGTACCGCTAAGCAAATCTCAGCATTTACCCCTCCAGTCTCCAATTCATAAAATTAGTCTGCTTTTTACATACATACAGACAGAAAGGTTAAAAGGAAGAGGACAAACAGGAATGTGTGGAATCAAAGCATCCATTTTTCACACATCTCTGTCATGTTATCCAGAAGAACATCTATAACCTGCTCACATTGAACCACAAACCCAGAAAGTTAAAACTGAAGACAGCCACTGTTAACAAATTGCAGATGCATGGGACTCATCCAGAAAGAGCTCACAAATCAGCAACGAGGGGAAGACAGAGCAGATCATGCAGAAACTATTTAATCAATGAGTAAAGACAATTATAACATCTGTTAATCTTTTGTGTAGGTTATAATTAGATGCTGCGGAGGAGTAGCCTTTAAGGGGGAGGCAGGGAATCCTTTAACATCTGCTAGAAGGGCAAACACTGTGCAATAAATGACTCTAAATGCAATCAGCAAAATGAGAGCTGTGCAGAGTTCACAAAAGGCCTGTATAAAAGATTGAGGATAACAAAATATTTTGCCAAAGGTCAACTCCTGCAGCACCACAGCCTGAATAATGACTGCCAGTTTAGAGGCCGCAGCAAAAACAAACGTGATTGTACCTCTGAAAAACAATTCTTTTCTCATTTGTGCCATTATAGCAAAAGCACATGCTGCCGCTGTATATCACGTCAGCTTAATGACTTATTAGGGCCGAATCTATCAACTTGAACAGTTCAGAATAAACAGGTAGGTATGATGTATTTTAAAGACCAGAATTCAGTCTAATTGGGCTGACACAGAACTGTGTTGTACTGTAAAAGTGATGTGATCCTGATTTTAAAATAATTAATCATTCAGTAGCTTCTAAAAAAGTCTAATTATTTACTCATTTTGCCCTTGAAAGCAACCATATGCTTTAAGCTGGTACTCACTGAAAATGTGAGACCAAGAGGGAGTTATTTTATCCAGTTTAACATGGCCCTCTACTGGCAAAATAACCCCCCAAAATCTTACCACTACAAACCATTTTGTCAGATCATCTCAGAGCAGCTGAAAAGATCCTACATTTTATGGAAAAGTTACACCGAATCTTAAAAGGCAGCAGCACAGATCAGAGCTTTAGGAATCTGCATAAATTAAACCATTGCTTAATCTCTCCAGAGCTCCTGTGCCAAGAGCATTTCTTCCTCTCACCCAGCAGATGCAGCTCTGGCCACCGCCACAGCACTGAAGGAAAAAGCCAAGTGCTCATCCCTGGTGGAGTAAGTCACTTCAGAAGCAAATGCAATCCTTTCACACGTGTCAAGTTGTGCAATATTGCTCAAGGAGTGCCACTGATTCCCAACAGGATCGATGCACACGTGTGACTTCAGTTTGCACAATTAGGTAATATTTAGTGTAGGTAAAGCAAGCACCACGTACTCCAGCTGCAAGAGGAATACTATTCAAAAGACAAATGCTAACTACCACTAAAAAGCAACTTCACTTCAAAAGAATTCCTGCTTCCTTCTTTTCTCCACCATTACTAAAAATTCACAGTGGTGATTCAACACAGCTTCAATCAAAGTGAAGCAGACAATGAAATTTGCCTCTGTTGTTGCACGCAGTAATTAACTCTTCCTATTTGTATTATGTCCGAGCAACAAAGAAACAAAAGGATATGGTAAAATGTTGAATTTAACAGTTTAGATAACGATGAATTATAATAATCAATTAGCGCTGTCAAAGAAAATAATTTGTGACATGCATTTGATTCTGCCCAGCCCTATTGTGCGCACACACTATCCAAGGCTGGGTTGGCTCTGCAAAATGAATAGTGTTGTCCTGTGGAAAGCTTATCAAACACGCAGTTTAACATTAGCATTTGTTCCTGCTGTGTGTCAATACCAATAGACCATTTTTCAGCAACATAATTTTTACCCACTGCTTTATTATCCAACCTGCTTTTCAGGGTCTGGATCACTCACAGCCCACAGACAACGGTACTGCCAGTTTCCAGAAGCCGCTGCTGCCATTCAAACCATTTATGTGATTCACCTGAATGCCACTCAACAGAACCATAAAAGACTCCAAGTATTTTTCACATGCTAGCTATCTAACTTTTCATCCCCAAAACATCATGACTAACCATCAGGGAATACCTAATGTAATTCAGGTTTCCGCACGCTCCACCAGGGGTATCATTAGGCAGCACAGAACAGCACATTACAAGTGTTAATGGCTCACGTTCTATTTACATTGTACATTCATCCTGTTTCAGTAATAAAACTGCATATTGGATGCTGTAACTTCTGAAGGTGTTCTGGCAGCTCTGGCACGTATTTTTCTCAAGCATAACTCCAATCCTGCCAGGAGCTGAACACGTGCAGGACCGCACAGGAGCTGGGAAGCGCCGCGCCACATTTGGCCCTGGCTGCGCTGTGCTGAGCTCCTCAGCCAACTGCGCTTTCCTTTGGCACCTTTGTTCTGGGGCTTTTATCCCAACCTCAGGCCCTCTTGTCAGAAGATGACAGGCCGGAGTCTGCACTTGCTCCTTTTCAGATGGCAAGAAAGCCCAAAGAATTCACATTCTGCCGGCAATTGTCCCCTTGAATGCCATCCCGGGATGTCACCAGATTATCTGCGGTGTCCTTGGGTAGATTTCACAGGCCCAGGAAAAATTCAACCAGAGGATCCCTCTGCTAAAAAGTGAGCTTGCATTATATCCTAATTTGCTACATTGGAATATAAAAAAGAAAATGTAAATGTGAGAAAGGAAATGTAAGAGGAAAATGAAACTCAAATGCCCCTGGGCTTTGAGAGTCTGTTCCTGCTCTTAAGGTAATTAGCGGAAGATTTGCTCTTGACTGAAGTAGAAGTGGAGTTGTACCCTACCGCTTTACATTTACTGGGGCAGGATTTCTACTTGTTAAAATCTAAGTCTCTAAACACTCATACACAACTCATGCACAAGAGCACCAGCAGAGAAGTCCATGAAGTTTTCTCAAAAAGCAGTAAAATTCACATTTGTAAGATTAGAACTTGCACTTAAAATTAATTTAATTTGAAAAGGTAAGTGGGATCTGAGCATTTTTTTAATCTGGTTGAATACTTTGCAAGTGTAAATACCCTTAGCAGTTCACAGCAGTAGATCACCATCAGTGGCCACAAGGAGACAGAGGGAAGGAAAGGCTGGCCCACAAGAGTCAGTGTGGTAGGGACCAAACCACCCAACTTTAAACCTATTCCTGCGCCCCAGGGAAGGGCTCTATCACAGTTCTCTGTTCTTCACTCTGGCATCCAGTGGAAGCTTCCGAGCTGCAAAACGGTCTTTTAAAGAACATATAAACTTTTTGTTTATACTATTTCTGAAGGAAGAAGAACACCTAAAGAATAAAACTCTATGCTCTTATTTAAGTGCCTGTTTAAAACTCCAAAAGCCTTTGCCATTCACATGGCATCAACGCAGAACTAAATTTAGGGCTTTTAATTATTATTTCCAAGGGAGAATATGCTTCAGTTCAAAAGACAGAACAACAGCTCCTAAGTTGCACCATATCTTGACATGCCAAGCCACATTATAACACCAGAAGAGAGAAAGGTTTTGATCTGCTTGAGAAACAGGGTCACCGGAGAGGGGCATCAGCTGTTGCAGCCACCCAAAACTTAATAGGAAGCCCCAGAAATCTGTTGCTGTGTGGGACTGAGAGGCCTTGTAAACGGTCAGTGGCAAGAAAAGCAAACCAAAATCAATAGTGTAAATAATTCAGGAGGAATCCCCCAATTTCCCATTGATTGATTGGGACTGACTTATCCTCATCCACTTGCCAATCACAGTTTTCTGATTTCTTTCTTCAGAAATGTGCTTTGTCTCCACAAAGACAGATCATTAAATAGAGGTAAACAGTAATAAAAGGGTTCCTCATACACAGCACCGTGATCAGGTTACTCCCTGGAAAAGCCACTACAACTGAAATTGCAGTAATTTAGGAAGGGCTTCTGGTGAAGGACTGAAATGAGAAGCAGGAGACCTGGGCTTTGTTACCAGCTTAAGTGGCTAAACTAGGTTTAAATAAATCACATCTATGGGCCAGTTTCCCCCTCTGTAAAATGGGAATAATTTCATTACACTCGCAGCTCCTTGTCCTGAAAATCAGTTCATTGGTGGTCGGAAACAAAGTTCTGTCCCACAGACAGCAGGCAGCACAGAAGCAGCTTTTTCACAGCAGTTATCAGAGCACAAACACCAGTACACTGGAGTTTCAGGATTTGTTGGATTTCTAACATAAACACTCACAACAAAACAAAAATTGCTGTTTCTCACATAATTGACAAGTCTTTTTATCCAAAAGGCATCAGATTTCAAAGCACTGTATAATTCTTTTGTATACCTCCAGAACTTGAACAGGGGCTAAAAGTAAAAATAGTCAAGTTTTCCTTTAAATCAATGCCTGCAAGGAGCAGAACAATTTTTAAAGATAGCTGTACTTAAAACTACAAGGAAATTCTATAAAAAACCCAAATTCATTTCAAATATTCAAATAAGTACTGTGGAATGATAAAAGAACAACCTTACGACAGACAAGTTTCTGTTCGGTTAATGACAGCACTCATGAGATTTTTAAGAATCTTAGAGTTTCATCACTTAATTTAAGAGAGAGCCACTTCAGCGTAATCTCCTGCAAACAAAAGCCAGAATCAAGTTTTCATTTGTCCTTTACTTTGTTGCTGAACCACACTCAGATGCATGGCTGTAATTACTCCTAACAACTACATACTTGCCACTTTTAATTAAAGCAAATCTACAAATAGCAATGCCGACACGCTCCTAGAGAAAATCAGCTTTACAGAGATGACAAAAACACCACAACAGCAAAAGTCTTACTTGGAGCAGTTCAGTCAAAACATGCCAGCCCTGGAGAACTCAGAACCGTAAGAAGTCTCTGCAGTCCAGAAATTCTCTTGAGTTTATCCCGTGTTTATTTACCAAGCTTTAAAAGTCTGTGGTTGGCAGAACAGAGTTCGCTTTCTGCACCATCCCCTGCGCTGCTGAAGTCCTCCAGTAACAGCAGACGCGAAGTTTGCTGATAGTTGCCTTTGCTGCTGCTATGTAGTTGCTCAGTACTTGTAAATACAAGCTCTGTGGACAAAGTCCCAAATGACATCACAGGCAGCTGCTTATTGTTGAGTCTTTATGAACCGACTGTCAAAAAAGAAAAGGGAAGAGGAAAGAAAAGCACAAACTGTCTTCCCTGCAGCACAATTTGCATCTTAGTAGGAGTTGCAGCGCTACACGTATAAATACTTCTGTTTACCCAACTGATGTTTTCTCTGGATGAATAAACAGTGTTTGCAGGGAAAGCAGAAAAGTAAAAAACTTCAACAGCTTCAACATGGAAAAAGTGCAGGGAGAAAAAGAAAAATTAAAAATGCCAGTAGTGCTTTTTTTCAGAGTTTACCCCCTGCATTCTCCTAATTCTTTTGTTTATTTGAAAATATGTAACTAGTGGTGCAAAGCTGCATGGATTTTAAAGCACAGAGCAGAGGACCTTAGCAAGTTGAAATTAAAGTTTCAACTCATTCCTAATTTTAAAAGTTACAGAATTACAAATTCTGCAAGATTTTTGCAAATCTTTGCAAGATTTCTGCAAATCTTTGCAAGATTTCAGACAGCTCAGCTTCAGTTATAAAGTATTTTGAAGAATACTCCTATACTTTCCAAAGATTAAAATACAAGAAAGCAAGAAACAGTATCACACATAGTTACTCACTAGGTGCTAAGGGCAGAAATACCGACCTGCCCCTCTCAGAGGTGGAGGTTCAAGACCAAGCAGCACTTTGGAGCTGAAACACACACTCGGCTCCCAGCAAGGCACTTGAGAACCAGTTCAGCGACTAATCTGGATCTGTCCTCTGTCACTGAGAGTGGCTGCTGAAAGAGAGGGGCTGGGACTCTGTGCCTTGATTTCTCAGAAGTCAGTCCTTTCAAGTCAGAACTTCAAATGGCAGAAGGACACCACCGAGGGCTGTGACAGACCGAGCTCTGTTACCTGTGCACGCTTCCACACGAAGAGTTTCAACACTGGGAAACACCTGGCCACTCGCATCAAAACCTATGCATTCCTCAAACAACAAAACAACCGAAACCTGAGCTCAGTGATGAGCTGAAGCCAAGTTTTTACTAAGTTTTTTAATTGCTACACATCAGTATCAACTCCAATTCTGCCTGTATTCACAGAGAGCAACTCAATCTTGGGTCAGGCCCTCAGCTGATGTAAATCAAGCCAGCTGCAGTGACACACCTGAACAGTAGCAGTCAGCACCAGCTGAAGATCTTGATTTGTCTGCCAGAGTGCCATTAAAAAAACCTGTGTCATTGTAAACACAAAGTGCCAGATTTTCGTGGTGCTTGCCCTGGCCCTGAGTGGCAGCAATACCCTGCTGGCATCGTGCCCCGATCTCACTGGAGCTGCTCACATTGGCAATCACTACCTCTGCTGCCTCTAAAACATAAATCTGTGCTTTTGAAGAAGATCTGTTCTAAATCTGCCTTCCTGTATTCTTGTGGCTAATCAGCCAGTAGGGCACAAGAAACACCACACCGTGTACCTATGAGTTGTATTTACCACCCTGACTCAGACATACGGGGCTGCATTCCTCTCACATTGCAGTCAGCAAGGTTTTTATATCTTGCTCATTAAGAGCTTGCTAGTTTGGTCCAGGAAGTCTTCAAAATACTTTGAAGATGAAGTGGGCTATGGGAGTAATAAGTACTAACACATAACATTCAATAACATGAATTTCAAAACGCACAGCTTTAGTCCCAGCTTCGCATGTGCTGTAGCACAGCCAATATTTAAGCAAATGTGAACAAGGCCGTGTGCTTGCATTCACAGCTCCATACGGCTTCAGCTCGCTCCAGCAGGAACGAGACCATCCGTAAGAGCAGCAGAAGAGCTAAGATTTTGTTTAAATCTGATGCTGATTTACAGGTGCTTTCTCAGACCAAGGATAAGATTCACTTCTTCACCTGCCATTAGAAGTATTTCTAAAATTGCAAAGCACAGGTTACACTCCAGTTCTCTTGATAACACAACTGGTTTGTCCCATGACACCAATGCAGAGACACGCATATGGAAGAAAGGAAGAGAGTATAGGTTCATAAAATAAGGAAAACACTGATTTAATAAAAAAAACCCAAATGTTTAATGAAATAAAAAAGACAAGCCTTAAAGAAAGCTGCAGCCTGTTCCCAGGAAGAATTTGTATTATTTAGCAAAAAATAGCACTTCCTAAACTTTCTGGAGAATGTTAATGCATTTCCAGGCTCAGCACACTGAGGTGAGCAGGATCAGGACAGCAGATGCACTGCTCACTGCTCTCTGCTCAGGCAGCACTGTACAGTGACTTTGGTTGCCTAAAAGCAATTTTTTGGAGACTGTCCCAAGTTCTATCCCAATCCTTTTCAGAACTGGTGGATCTTGGAAAAATAAACGTGCAGAGAAGCAAATATTGAGATTTGTGGGTTTAACCAGCAAGCTTTTTTTCCCAATAGGAGATTTCCCATGTGGGTGGACAAACAGATTCTGCATTCTCCAAATTACAGGCCTTATTAAGGGAGTGGCCATTAGCTCACCCTGTCAGTGCACTTATCCATCTAATTTCTATTCTAAGTCACCATAAGATATAGCTGCTGGCTGTGCAGATACAGCTTATTTTAGGCAGGCATGCTGTGGCTTTTGTTAGCACAAAACTCAGGACAGAAGTCGGTCCTTGTCTAGCTACAGGTTGAGTGAAAAGATAAAGAAGTTGAGGTCATGAGCTGTGGCAGTTGCTCCTGGAGTGAACCAAGTCATGCATCTGAGGAAATAATTAGTTTCATATAGCCCCACTTTTGATAAAAAAGTGAGATGAGATATAATGAACCAATCTAAGTACACAAGGATATTAGTAAAGCTTGATAATTAACCCATTGCAGTATGGCCAGGATCTGTTAAAAACCCCATGTCTCATAATAACACAAAATCCACACTATCTTCAGGTTCATTGTCCACATTTGACTTTTATTATTAATGTAGAAAGACTCACGGAAGAAGCCAAACCAAAACTCTGATCTTCTCACAAAACGCAGTAAGTGGATGGGATCGAGTCACTTAAACTGCACAACCTTTTCCCTCACACACTACAGAAGTGTCCGCAGCCCGATGCCCGGTGTGCGTGTTCGCTGCTTACCGGCACAAAAAGCAGAATATGGCTCAGACTCAGATGTCTTTGGGTCGACTCTCTCATTACAGACCATAAAGCTGCAGCACGAGGTGATCAGCCCCACAGCCCAGCAAGTTAAAAGGGAGGTGGCAAGAGCTAAGAGTATTTCCTCAGTGGGATGTTGCGGGCCATGTAAAAGCCTTGTTTTACCCTCTGATACTACTCCCATGGCAAGGGCGGACAGGTTGACAGGCTGAAAAGCAGTTTAGTCTAGAAGGAGTAAATTGCAGGACACTAAAATCTCAACAGATTGTAAAATAATATAATATAATGTAATGTGATGTGATATAATAATATAATATAATCCTAAACTGTTATATTTTTATCCCACAATAAATACTCACATCACTGGAGGGTAAATTGAAAAAATAGTAAAATAAATTGCGGGCTGCAGAATTCGCCCTCCTTGGAGTTGCACATGGTTGGAAGTCTTGAACTTGTTCCTAAAATATCACAGAAATTTTTCCCAAGTGACACCAGCGTACTGAGAAGCAAAATGCTCTTAGAAAGTTACTGCTGTTCTCACTTCTACCAGCACAGCTAAGTATGTCTCACAAAACAAATACCTACGAGCATGTGGAATCGTCACAAGTTAGCACAGTAAACACTTTTCTAGGCCTGGGGTAGCTGGAGAGAGGATAAACAACTGAACCAAGTAAAAATATGTGGAGAGAATAGAAGGAAGTGTGTGGGGTCGGTGCATGAATCTCCTCAGATACTCGCTGTCAGAAGAGGGCCTTCAGTTGAAGCAGTTTGATCAGGCTGGTAAGCTTTTGATCACAAAGATAGTTTGGTTTTTAACCTTATGAGGTGATTTTTCAAAGCTTTTTACTTCCCCTGCATGTCAAGAACAGGGGAAAGGTCTTAAGCAAAGGCAGGTTTTACCGCTGGAGCAAACAACAGCTGTCTCTTCTGTCACATTTATGAATCTAAGCTTTAGAGAAAGCAGCAAATAACATATAACAACAATAACTGCCTTCCAATCGGCCATTCTGCCACATACAGGGTCATGGGATATTATATAGGATATTATCAGTCTGGTTTGTCGTCTCTGGTTGTGCTCAATGCCTGGCACTGCCATGCTCCCCCCTCCCAGAGCTCCCCATCAGTTTTCTGTAACCTGCACGTTCCCCGGTACCCATCACTGCAGCAGTCAAAAAGCTGATATTCTACCTCCTGGAAAAGGACATTTATGCAGAAACATTTACCCTAACTCATATCCAACACTATGGGAAGTCCTGTCCTTTCATGTCAGGGTGAAGCCTTGACACCCTATTCTGACACACAAGAAAAAGAACAGCTAAAATGAAATGCTTTATCTAACTTTTTCAGATGAGCTGAGAACTAAAATGAGCATATACAATTTTTCCAGCTATAGCAGTGACTTGCAATCAATTTCTAAATATCTTTCAGTTCTATAATTTTTGCTTCAGTAGAATACCAAGAAAAGCGTTCATCGGAGAAAATTGATGGGATGTCTTTAAAGGACATTGACTTTCACTATAAATTGCTTCATTGTAAAATATGATGTTAAGCAAATCATATAAGGTTTGTTTTGAGTGTTGCCACTTGAAACTGGAAGAGAGAGGCAGAAGCTGGATTTCTGACTTAGAAGAGAACTCAGAAACAATTTAAATGTGACTACTAAATATAAGTGCGTGGGACTGGCTCTTATTAATTCCATGGGTTAAGCCATTATTCCTTCGTTGCCTTTTCTGTTGTTTCTGGAATCAAGCGATTGATTCAGCCACCAGTGACCTTATCCAGAGTTAATTGAAATCGATGGCAGCAGTGGATTCTGGAGCAGGCCCAAAAACAATGTGCGTTCAAGGGCTTTTGTATATCCTTAATCACACGGGTAAGCCTCTGCAAATTTAGATTCCAATGGATCCAATCATTAAATCACTTATGCAGTGTTTAACTTCACATATGGCCAGTGGTCCCTGGCTGGTCATCGAAAGCGGTCTCTATTAAGAGGAGAAGGTTATTTCCATAATCTATTTCTGATGAAAATGTGCATTTCTACAGGTGTCAGTGTTCCAGCAGGGTTGGCACGTAATGGGTAGGCTGACTAATTTGCGCTCTCCTCTTGCCTTTTTGGACATGTTGCTGTATGTCAGGAAGCAGAGGTATCGGCTTGTGAAACACACATTCCTCTGATGCAAGCATCTGGCTTCTTGGCAGCCAAGTCGTGACAGGTTCTGCAGCAGCTGTGATGGCTCCATGCTCCTTTGGATGGTTAAAGCGTCTTTTTTTTTGTGTTCTAGCCTAGCTGTTTGTTTTCCACTGCACCCCTGGAAGAGAGCCCATTTGCCCTTTTAATCAATGAACTGGCCGTTGGATTGGAGTAATCAGTTACATTTTTGTACAGGTCAGAGCAGATCCTTGCCCGGAGACTGCCACCTACACAGCCCTGAGCTCTTGACTCGATGCTCAACCTCGTCCTGCTCCGTCCTGACACCTTTACGCACCAAAGGAAGGGTCATCTTCCCAAAGTGAAGGCAAGCACTAGAACAGCTTTCTTCATCTCTCAGTCGTAGAATTTCATAGCTCCTGCTTCCTTACAGGAGATGGTAATCAGATGAAACAGAGCAAATGAGGAATATGATTTATTTATTTCAGATGGCTTTATAAACCCTCCTCCCACGTGCACGCACCAGATGGAGATAGGAATCTGGCTGGAAGCTTTAGCCTTACGCTGCGCGGCACAGAGGTAGCAGCACATCAACTTAATAAGAGAAAAAATTCTTCAGAGACGATTACATAAATTTGAATTAAATTTTATTTATTTAAATTGCCTTTAAACATATTATACAAATCCATAATATAACAAGCAGTTCCAAATCCTTCCTTGAACAAATGAGTGCATGGCACTCCTAACGCTGAATGTGACAATAAAAAGGAGTTTTCACAGGGATAACATGATGATCAAAAGCTGCCATCTACCTCTCAGCCATCTGCAAGCCCATCTCTGCCTTTCCACTCCAAATGATGATCTGTGTCTCACTGTGATAGACATCCTTCCTTCATTTTCCAAATATTGTTGCTTGTGGAGGAAAAATAAGTAATGAACTGACTTCAGCAAGCAATGTTCTCCCTTGCCAGGCTTTTACTCTATGTTCCCCTCATGCATGCCATATGAAGCTCTTTTTTTGGGGTGCAAGAACAGTTATTTCTACCTTCACCAGAACAGGGAGACTGCACAAACAGGGCAGTTCATGCCCCTGCTGCAGAGAGATCTTGAGAACAGAATAAACCTTCCACGCTATCTGCCTTCATGTGATTCATCAAGCCTTTGATGAGGGCCTTGTAACAACCTGATCAGCCCTATCATCCATGCTATTTGCCAAAGCACACACACGCAGTTAATCAGTACCCACAAGTAGCTCTGGTCACTACCAAAACCACGCCTGAGAAAACAATACATCAGTGTCCCATGGGTCCCAACCACACCGAGTCACTCATAGCCAAACCGAATGACCAGACTCAGCACCCAGCACCATCCTTTCCCAAAGGCTGTAAGAAAACAATAATCCTAAATCAGTTTGAGATATATTTGTAACATTTAAAGTGCTCTTTGAGTCTTCCAATTCCACCTTCAAATAAGGACAGGGAGGAACCACTGCCAGCATATGACTTATTAAATAAGAGCTGCAACAACATGCCTGGTTTTAATACCATATAATTCCATAGTGTGACATACAATATAAGCTGATAAAAGCATCCCATTTTACTGAGTGACTGTTATCAACAAGAGTCTATCTGAAATGCATTGCCAGCATTCTGTCTCTTAACATGCCTAAGATCCATCAGAAGTTGATCCATGTCACTGGTAAAATGCTCAAGGGTTGAGCTGCTTGCTTAAAGCTCAAGTGGAGCCACTAACAGATTAAAGCCTAGGAATTACTGCTCCCAATACTGTCAGCAGAGCCCTGGACAATACCATGAAGTCTTACCCAAAAGTACCTCAACACAAGTCCTCAGGCCTCTCTCTGCTCTTGAAAAAATCCGGAGTTGTTGTAGAAAGCAGTAATAAGCTGCACACACACTAGGATTTCAACAATATGCTATGATTACTTTAAATCTGTGAAATATAACAACTCATAGCAGCTAGCTAGACACTTTCCAGGGAAGGAGACCAAAGTGTGTCTTCGCAAAAAAGATGATGAAACAGTCTGAAATTGTTTTTGTGAGGAGAATGCTTTCTTGGTATTTCTGCAAGAAAAACCCTTTCCATTCTGTTTTCTGGATAGAAAAGGGCAGGTATATCAAAGGAAGGCCGTTCTGGTTTATCACACTGCCTTCTCTACTACAGTACTGAAGATTTTATTGCGTGCCATAAAGAGAGGAAAAACTCATCTTGTAATCATATAAACACAGTGAACAACACAGAATAAGTATCAATTACTTTTGCAAGTTTCAGTGATAGCCTCAGCCCCTGAGGATAATTTCAAATGGTATGATAAAGACCTCAGTTAGATTAAAAGCATCAAAAGCAAACGAGCATTCAAAAGCAAAAAATTTTGTCTCTGCTATGTAAGTTATAATAAATTCTCTGAACTGGCAGATTTCCCTCTTAGCTGTTCAGCTGTTCCTTCTCCACAGGTAAAACAAGTCAATCTGTTTGAGAAGACAATTTGCCACCCAGCTTACTTAATGCCACACATTAAAATAAAATGACTGAATAATTTTGATGTCAAAGAGCTGTTTTAAAAGAAACAACTGCAATAGACAAGTGCAACCCGATGCTGCTGACTTCCATGTGAATTAGATCTAAATAAAATAACTGTCCAACTTTTGGTCTCATATTTTACATGGAACTTTTCTCAAATCCTTCAACAGGTCCCTGCGCATATGTTACTCACTGTTTACTTTAATCTCACGATCCAAATTTTGCTCCGTAGCATCAGTATAAACACAAACGTGACTAACAGACAACAGTAGAACTGGGATAAATTTTTATTCATCTGGCATTAAACATGACAAAGTCCTGCAGCATGCTAGAGAGTCAATGTAGCTGCATTTTCCGTTCCCTTTGTCCATACGTGACTATGGAAAGCGCAGAGAAGTGCAGAAGTCTGGTGCTAGATGATACTCACAGCGCGGTGCAATGACTTGCAGAGATGTTTGAAGTAGCTTTGAATGAGTTACCGTGGTTCTGGGAAGCAACTTGGTCACGTTAGCTCCCCTGTGTAGAGCAGAACAGAAGAAATACCCTCAAGCAGAGCCCTGTGTGAGCGTGGCTCCAGCCCTGCCCCAGCCCAGCGAGCAGGTTCAGAGCCAGCTCAGTAATCTCTGCATGGCACTGCCAAACGGCCACCAGGAGGGTCAGAAGTGTCCTTTTTGCTTTCAGAAAGAGAAAGCAGGAAAACGCTTTATCTTCACAGTGTAAGTCACAACCTGAAAAGGCTTTCCTAGTCATGGTGTGAGCTCATTTGATTCATCCTAAAACACCATTCTTAGCCAAAAGAATAAAAGCAGAGCACCAACTTTGAAATGGTCTGTGATAACGTGAAGCAAGACTCACCCTTGCTTTTCAATCAAATGAAGTGCCAGGGCTCAGGCTGGTCAGCAGTCTTATTGTACCTGCTAAAGATCGAGGAACGCAAGTGTGTACTGACCAGCACTGCCCCTGCCTGCTCTGTGTTCCCTTGATTCCAAACACAGTCTTAGCAATTCAGATGAGCAACTCCAACCCGCGTTCGAAGGCTGACTGCCAAACTTTTAGCTTTCACACATCCATGGATATACGTATCAGTGACAGGGATTAGCTGTCACTAGCCAGAACCACTTGCTTAGTATATCTGGTACACCCTGAAAATATGAAGCCTTTACAGTTTTAACCCAGGTATTCTTGCTCCACTTTCTGTTCTAGGCTGCTCTGCTGAACTCCTCGGATCAAGTCTTGCACGTTGACCAAGAGGTCAGCCACCGCAGACTCCTGGAACAGCTCCTCCAATGTCCCCCCTGCCCCACTGCTGCTTCCTCACCCCTCCAACATTACAGATACAGCAGTTCACGGTGCGCAGAAGTGCATCTTACTCTGTGTGAGTGAGCATTATCAGTCACCATTGCTTATATGGTGCCACACGTAAATGGACGATGTCTAAGAATTTTAAATCAGGCCCAATCTCCTCATTGTCCACAATATCGACCACTTCCCTTCAGAGCTGTTCCACACATCCCAGAAGCTTGGACATGAATAATTTCTACAGTCCTCCAGCTTTGGCACATGTCTTTAAACAGATGGAAATTATTGTTATGCAGCCTTAGGACATATCAAGATCTCTTTTTGTTTCTGTAATGAGGCCCAATTAATACTCAGGACTTTCTGCCACTCAAAGGATTTCAGAATAATCAGGATTTCAGCCAGAACTGTAATGCTGATGTGTGCTTTCATGATACAATCTAACTATAATTACCTAAACCAATATCAACAGAAGTAATGATAGTCATTCTTACTCCACAGGAAATTTAGGTATTCCAGCATATTAAAAAATATCTACTATAAATACTTTTCTCTTTCTCATTTCAGGGTCAGCATTACACCTTAGTGTGGTTTCAAATTAATTATATTGAGCGAGACAGTCTTTGGGCTTGTCTCCATGAGAGTTTTGCTGCAAAATAAGATGGGACAGAACAATTGCCATTCTGTGCAATCTTACCACGTAGAGAGCATTAGAAATCTCTGCACAGAGAATTGGTGTAGAATAGCTATTTTGTAGTGATTTACTGCGATTTTTCGCGGTATCTTCTCCATTTAGACATAGTCCTAAATCTAGGTTTCTATTTCTAAGGCTTATGCATTTCAGAAGCTTTTACAAAAAATGATAACGATGAAAAAGGGTATTTATAAACATCCCAGATTAATAACTTAATTATAGTTTGTTCACCTGGCAGGACCTCCAGGGTCACCACTCCCCCTTGAAAAAGTCAGTTTATGAATGCTTGAAATGCCTGCAGTCAATTTTGAACTTTGTCTCGTTCATGAGCAGTTTGCTCTGCTTATTTAGCAGCTCTGGGCAAATGATAAGATGACACTTCCTCCTAATTAACTTTACAGTTCATCTTGTTACTTTTCTCTCCACCTGCAGCACTAGGAACTCCCTGAATTAAATCTCAGCATCTTTGCTGGATGCAATAGGACTGTTCAGGAACTGTGGTTTCCAGCTGCTGCCTAAGATACCTGGAAATTTCCACCAAACTCAGAATCCTGGCCATCATGCTCTGAACAGACTGGATTGGATTCGTATACCCAGATGCATTACAAAACAGAAATTTGTAACTAGGTCTAAGCTGAACTAATGTTATTAAAATACAGAAAAACTGAATGCAAGCAAGCTTGGTATTTCCCCTCTCCTCTCCTCTCCTCTCCTCTCCTCTCCTCTCCCTCTCCTCCAAAAGACTCAATGACCAGATATTTGGCAAGAAAAACAGTAAATGCCACTGTAGCTTAATGGGGACTACGTACCAGAAATGGTAAATATAATGACAGGAGTTGGTTTAATATTACACGTTACAATTTTTAAAAATGTATTTAATTACTACTGTCAGAAACTGTGCTAAAAATAGGTTATTGAGTTGCATTTTTTTCTAAATGACAGATAACTGTAGGAATGCTGCACACAAGGAACTGTTTGTACTAGGCACTGTATTTCCTCTCCACCCAGCAGAACTTCCAGAAGAACATCATATGAATTCTGCAAATATATCAAGAAGAGAAGAGACACCAAAGGCAGTAAAAACTAGACGATCATAGACATGCAAGTATATGCAGGTTCTATAAGCAAACTACATTTTCTTCCTGCCAAAAAGGCCTCTCTAATCTCCAAGTTAGTGAGAATGTCCTCATTCCTCCAATATTTTCCCTGCAGCCATAACAATTTTTAAATACATATGCAGCCATTTGATTTTATCACCTAGAATGACAAACTTAGCAAGTGACAGTCTCCATCAAGTCCCTTGAAGGTTACACACATTTCATATACATCTTGCAAATCAGTCTACATATACAGGCTCTCTGTACAGTTATTAAAATATTCTTATCAGTTTTCAAGAAAGGGAAGGAATAATTTGGATTTTAGGTATTCCTATAGCCCTGACTCTGGCATAATTTTCCCTTAATTGAGTGAAGAGCCAAACCTTCTGGGGAGATTAAACGACCTCAGCTCACTGCTCACTACAACATCCCCACAGAGCTGGTTTTGTTGGGCAATGCTTGGTGTCAGGAGCTGAAACCACAATTGCTCATTATCCAAGCGGGATGAGATGCCCCATGCACCAGACACTTGTCCCCACCTCACAAGGGAGACCTGTCTCTCAAGCCACCCAAGCCAGCACAACTTTAATTTACTCTAAAGAAGGGTAATCATGCTTTATATACTTATAGAAATGTCCCTGTTTCCATGGGGAATAGCAGTGTCGTCTGGTGCTATGAACTAGAAAACCAGTGGCCCCAGACAATGCCGGAACAGCACCTTACCACAGCACGTATCCCTTGCACTGGAATTTCACCTTTGATTAAAAGTTCCTACAACTTATGCCTGGAAGGAAGATTTATCAAAACATGAGCAGAACATAAACCTTCAACCTGTATAAAGCCTGAGACAACTGCTTGGAAATTCTGTTATTCTTCTTAGCACAACGCTCAAATGAAATTACAGCATTTCCTAGAGGCAGCTTCACTGAGAACACCAGCTTTGTAATAAACATTATTAAAGTGCAGTTCTTGGGGCTTTTTTGCCACCCTTCCCAAACTGGCCTAACAGATTTTGCATTCAGCCGTGCTGCTTCCTCCTCAACAATCCCAAATGGAAGCCTATACCTTTTTCTGATCTAAAACTTATTTTAAAACAAGATATTAACAGACTAATTTGACTTGAACAGCAGTAAAATGGATTTATTTAGTAGAACTTTGCTAAAAGCATGCATTCACACACTTGCTTAGGTGAAATCTCTCTCCTTCCAAAAAAATTGAGACCAAGAATTTCAGAAGATGCCACAAGACATCAGGGCTGGGGAAGGCTCCTCCATAGGGTCACTTCATTAGCATCTGTGTCACAGGCTTTCACAAACTGCCTCTTGCCCATATATTTAATGCCACAAATAAAAGCCTGATCCAAAGCCCATTGATGTCAATGGGAAGCCGCTGTCTTCCGCAGGCTTTGGGTAAGGGCACCACGAGCCACCCCGCATCAAGCACCACCAAAGGAGGAGCTCTCCACAAAGAGCATTCCCAAACAAGACCCAAAACCACAGAGCCAAGTCACACCCTGCTTGCAGCTGATCCCCAGTGTGCAGTCCTGTCTCAGACGGCAAATCTCCCAGCCCCCAGGGAACGGCAGACAAACACTTCAGTCACGGTGCGCTGCAGAGGGCACACAAAACCAGTTTTGTTTCAGGACAAAACCACAGAAACAATGAGGCACGGCAGTGGTTTCTCAAATCCGCACTCACTCATGTCGCAGTTTTGCATTACACCAGGCTCGGTGCTGCATGGGGAGCTGCCAGAAGCCGCAGTCCCTCTCCCCACACCAGGAACACCCTCCTGTCTCCTCTCCTGTGCCCCATCACAAGGCTGAGGGGTGACTCAGCTCCCAGGTGGAAATCATCTCTGCTGCTCACACACACAGTATCTGTCTGTCCACAGAGATATACACACACATTTATGCTGAGCAGAATCATCCAAAGGACACGGCGAAAAGGAAGGGAGGAAGAGAAACCCCTGAGGAATGGTGGGGTAGAGATGGCCTGGCACACACAGTCCCAGCTATCCTAGATCACCGTGAAGTGTTAGTTCAGGTGGGTTTCCAGGAAACGCCTGCAATGTGATCTTCCATTGTACAGCATTCGGCACAGTCAGGTGTGCTGTGCTTGCACAAAATACCCCCAAACTCTTGCATATTGGTTTTATTCCCTACTGTAATGAAAGAGATAAAGCTATTAAACTTTCCCCAAACAAAAATGAAATTTGTCATCTTTATGGAGCCAAGTGTGTCAACACTGCAACCCCACCAAATCCACTGAAGAGGTTTATAGCAGGCAATTCTTTAGCACAGATTGGCTTTAAAGTCCCAGACACCTGTGCACTGTCACAAATCTATCCAGTATTTATAGCTTCCAGTAACTCACCTAATTACTATACAAGTGCCTTCATGAGATTATATGGGAGAGGAAAACAGGGGGGACACAACGTATTGTGCCCCCTCCTGCAGTAAGTGAATGCCAGAGATTGCCCCTATTTCAATTTATCTTTCTTCATGCCTGCTCAAGTATGAATGACAGCACCCAGCGGACACACTCCTGGGAAGAGTGGAGCTTCCTTCACCGTAGAAATGCTGCACTTTTAAAATGCTTCAGGCTGCTATGAATCCTTATAACACACAGATTTCCAGCTCGAGGGATAGGTCCTCTGCCTCCACAGCACTCAGCACCCATTTTGGTGCTTGAAAGATGAATTAAGCTCCGCTCTACCTACACACTATGCCAGAGACAAAAAAAGATGATAAACCCAGTGGTCCTTGCTCCTTGCACCCCTCAAAATGGTTTTGTCCAACACAATTTTCAGTGTGTTGCCAAAGACCCAAATTTCAAAAAATCTCACAGGTCCAGGCAACGCTGCACGACAGGGAAACATTTGTGTTTTGAGTTCACCAATTCTACTCGCCAAGACACACCGTTGTAACCACCGAGCACCTCAGGGGGTTAAAGAGTTAATAAAAACATAAGAAAATGCACAATTACAAAAAACACAATCTGTCAATCAGCTATTGGAAATGGACTATGAAGATGCCGGTATAAGTGCGTGTACTTATACCCAGAGAACACTTTAAACACTTGACCGTGATTTATACAGGCTGCTGCTGTCACCCACACTATTTCTGACGTTCGAGAGCCTATGCATACTGTCAGTTGAAGAAATTTCTAGTTATTTGCTATTTTGTAGATCTGTAAATCACATAAATGCTCGTATTATTACCATGCGCTCCGACAGCTTGCATCAACAGACCATCTCAGAAGAACTACAGTGATGAATTATTGATACTATCTCACATAGCTGGCAAACATTTATTTGAAATGCTGCGATACAGAACCTGCCTCTTTCCAGTCTCAAGATCAACCCTAATGTAAACTAGAGCATATAACAGATCAAAAAATATATAGCTTAGCTCTCAATTCATGATCTCATTTTTATCATTCGATGGTTCCCATAAAGTTTGTTTATTATTGATGTGAAACGCTGGAATCAAAATATCCTGTAGCTGGAAGCTGGAAGTCTCAGTAACTGAGTCAGTGTGACTCTTTTGGCCCCATCTCAATATGCTTTATTTCTTCTATTGAATAAACAAACAATCCCATTCTGTAATGATAAAGCAAGCCAGGATTTTCCCATCTTGTTTTGACAGATGTTGTCAGGGACTGATTATAAAACCCTGTGTACCTTGTAGATATTTACTGCTGCTATTTTCCATCATGTAACTGAACTACATGCAGAATAAACCGATGTCCTAGGAAGCTACACTAATGAAAAGCCTTTGACTATGGAAACTGGACTGCAAAATAACTTTTCCAACTGCAGCAAAATCTATTCTTAAAGGCAAAAACATGTTATTTGTTACATTTTACTAACAGGGCAGAGAAGACTGTGGTGGAGATGAAAGGACCGATTATCCAAACACCTCACTGTCTGGTTCAGGCACCTTGCAGGAAAAGATCAGATCTTTTTCCAGCAGCCTCATTACTCAAAAGCTGTCAGTGAGAACAGCCGGACCAGCCTTCAGCTGACTGCTACCTCAGTACATTCCCCCAGCATTCAGTTTATTAATAATTTTTGGGGGCTCTGTTTTTGCAGGTAGTTGGAAAATGCATCAGAGCTGATGGGGTTCAATTATAATCAATTATTTTAAAGAGTTTTCTGGGGTTTGTGCTGCAGGAGGGTTTAGGGAGGATGCTGGTTAACTTACCATAACACACCCCTGTATTATTTTTACAAAAGCAATAAATAAAAGCAGACTGATGCCTCATTACGCTTATATGCAGAACTGTGAAACAGAATAGTTTTCTCTTATCAGGTGTTAATGTGCCTTTTGCTACTGCTAAAAGGCAGGCCCTAGACACAGCAACATCATGGGCTTCTTTTTGACTATTATTTTTCAGGTGTGTAGCGCCCACTGGCTCTGACATTTACTTGTTGGATAGGACATTACAAGTGAGTGCCAAGAGGACAATTTTCTTTCGAAGCTAAGGGAAAATGAGACCTATGGGATAGGGGGCATCACAGCAAGGGTATTTCCATCGCAGCAAGGGTATTGGGACGGGCAGGTTTACACAGACAATGGGTGTTTTTGCAAGCCTGGGTGAGTAATAATTCTGGAAATTAAAAACCTCTATCTGTGTATGACTGACAAAAGAGATATTTCATTATGTCGTTTTGTCTGTACAGAATGAATCAATACACAAATCATACGTAAAAGTGCGTTTCCCCACCATTTCTCTAGATTCTGCACAGCCACAGAAATAGATCTGCATGTATGTACACATACACACTACACGTAGGATTTCAATGAAAATGTAGATATAAATATATCAACACCACATTGCACATTTACAACTGAATTCTTGTGTGGCTGGTTGCAGTAAGATCCTAACATGACATGAGCTAAAAGATCTAAAAAGTTTCAGTGATCAAAACTTTTCATTGCTCTCTCTAATAAAATGCTTCCTTTAGTAAAAAGTAAGAGAGAGTTCTAAATTATCTGTGGAAATGTATGATTTTATGGCTTTTCTTATGTTATTTGTCTACAGGTGTGTCAAACAAGCCCAAACCTGAGAATTTTGCAATTTTGCAATTTAGAAGTAACTTTAAATTAAAACTAAAACTGAAAAAAAGGTTTAATTCTTCACCAGTGTGAAGGAAAGTTGAAATACATTAATGCAATTCGGTACAGTTAGCATCCAAGAGGTATTTAGGTGAGAATTAGGATATCTTAGTATCTCTAAGGAGATGAGTCTAAGTGACTGAGGCTCTCCTGGATATCAAGGATAAGATCCAAAGCCCCTCTTAAAACCCACAAAATTTTCCAGTGATTTACATTACCATTAGACTACAAACCTGATTCAATAGAAATCTCCCAAAAGTGGAAACGACCTTCTAAGTTATCATGTCTCTTTTCTTAAAAGCAGAAATGCTCAGAATAGCACTGAGTGAGATGTGCATACAGTGACACGTTACACTCTGACACTACACATCCTTTTCCAATTTCCAAAGTTTCCAAGAGGAAGCAAAGGGAGTCATCTCTGTCTATCTGATGTCACGGTGACATTTCAGTGAGCTGATAGTTCGCTGGGATCTGCACATCTAAAACCCCTTCCAGGAAAGCTTGTGAAGAATATCAGCCTAACCTACTTTCAGGACTCAGTGGAGCAATTCTGTTTCAAGTGCCAAGAGATGTCGGTGTCAATGGGGAGATGTGAGGAGGTGCAAAGGGACTTGGGTCAGCTCAGCCCCACAGAGCCTGGTAAGGCCTAAAGGCACTCATAGAAATGAATCACCTCCATGAAGTTATTTAAAATCAAGATCCTTAAGGAAAAAGGCACATTCTTTGGGAATTACATTGTTGAACTAACACTAAAACAAAAACTATGGCAAATATGCCTACAGATGAGAATCAAGCAAAACCTATATTCGAGAAAACCTCACTTGAATTACACACTCATCCTCCAGTAACTTTGAAATCAGCTATGCTTCCAGCTAAAAAATGTGTGTCACTGTGAGAGATATGTGATGATATTTATAATATTTCTACCTATAGGTTGCATTAAGCATTTGGAACAATGATCAGGCTAAATTTTGTGGTCAAGAAGGCCAATGGCATCCTGGGGTGTATCAGAAGGGATGTGGTTAGTAGGTCCAGAGAGGTTCTCCTTCCCCTCTACTCTGCCCTGGTGAGATCGCATTTGGAATATTGTGTTCAGTTCTGGGCCCCTCAGTTCAAGAAGGACAGGGAAAGA